>NC_069502.1:787359510-787659510 GCF_027579735.1 Bombina bombina | reverse complement strand
ACTGCTATGGGGGCAAAGTTCGCCCCCTGTTTTGCTAACTTGTATGTTGGCTACTGGGAGTTAAGATTTATCTATAACAGTGATTATATGAGTCATACCAACAAAATTCTCTACTATAAGAGATTCATCAACGATTTTATTTTAATCGTTGATGAGTCTCTTAATGAAATATCATTTTGTCTGTTTCTTGACTTTTTAAATGCCAATGACATGTGCTTAAAATTTATTGGAGGCTTTGATTCTGTTAAGACTGACTTCCTAAAGAGATACTTATTGAGTATGGATTCACATATTTTTTTTTAATTCACTTCTATCTATAAAACTTAACAAATCTTCAATAGAGAACAAGTTATTTAAAGGTTTTAACTTATATTTTGAAAAAGTATGCAATATATATATATTTTCTATCAAAAATATGATTTTTCTTTTACTATGTTTGAACAGGACTTATCATCCAAAGATTGGATGTAGTGTTTAAAGTCCTGTTAGGTTTTGAGATATTGCGTGGTGCTGCATAGCTTGACTGTGATCCAAGAAAAAAACATCAATCAGGTGGTGAGAGGACTGACAGACAGTAACCATTCTCTCATTGTGCGCTCTCGTCAGCTGATTTTAACTGTACCTGGATCCCAGCCAATGATTAAGGAGGGGGACCAGTGAGTGCCAGGATATAGTTGAATGGGGGATTTCCCATAATTGTTTCCCCACAATTAGCTCCTTGTGATGTTTTGAAAATAAATAAATAAAATTATTAATATTATTATATTTTTAGTTATTTATTTTTGTAGGACCATTAGATATAGATGAATTACATAATTAACAAGTCGGAAGGATGAAGATAGAAGATGCCATCTGGATGAAGACTTCTGCCCACCTGGAGGACGACTTCTTGCCGCTTGGATGAAGACTTCTCCCGGCTGGAAGAGGATGGATGTCTGGTCTTCAAAAACTGTAAGTGGATCTTCGGGGGTTAGTGTTAGGTTTTATTAAGGGTTTATTGGGTGGGTTTTATTTTTAGATTAGGGACTTTGGGCACCGTAAAAGAGCTAAATGCCCTTTTAAGGGCAATGCCCATCCAAATGCCCTTTTCAGGGCAATGGGGAGCTTAGGTTTTTTAGGTAGGTTTTTATTTGGGGGGTTGGTTGTGTGGGTGGTGGGTTTTACTGTTGGGGGGTTGTTTGTATTTTTTTTTTTACAGGTGAAAGAGCTGATTTCTTTGGGGCAATGCCCCACAAAAGGCCCTTTTAAGGGCCATTGGCAGTTTAGTGTAGGCTAAGTTTTTTTTATTTTGGGGGGGCTTTTTTATTTTGGTAGGGCTATTAGATTATATGTAATTAGTTTAAATATTAGTTAAAATAAATACAAACTTACCTGGGAAATAAAAATAAAACCTAAGAGAGCTACAATGTAACTATTAGTTATATTGTAGCTAGATTTAGGTTTTATTTT
Organism: Bombina bombina; assembly: GCF_027579735.1. NCBI lineage: Eukaryota > Metazoa > Chordata > Amphibia > Anura > Bombinatoridae > Bombina > Bombina bombina. The sequence continues at coordinate 787,658,061 of NC_069502.1, read as the reverse complement.
ACAGTTAAGTATTTATTTAGTTTTAAATAGGAATAATTTAGGTATTAATTGTAATTTTTATTTGGAATTAATTTAATTATGTTAAAGTTAGTGGGTGTTAGGGTTACGTTATGGTTAGGGTTAGATTAAGGGTTAGGTTTAGGGGTTAATAACTATAGTATAGTGGCGGCGACATTGGGGGCAGCAGATTAGGGGTTAATAAGTGTAGTTAGCTGGCGGCGATTTTGGGGGCCGCAGATTAGGGGTTAATAACAGTAATGTAGGTTTCGGCGATGTTAGGGACAGGAGATTAGGATTAATAAGTGTATGTAGGTGGCGACGACATTGGGGCAGCAGATTAGGGGTTAATAATATTTAACTAGTGTTTACGATGCAGGAGTGCGGCGGTTTAGGGGTTAATATGTTTATTATAGTGGCGGCGATGTCCGGAGCGGCAGATTAGGGGTTAATAATTTTATTTTGATGTTTGCGATGCGGGAGGGCCTCGGTTTAGGGGTTAATAGGTAGTTTATGGGTGTTAGTGTACTTTGTAGCACTTTAGTTATGAGTTTTATGGTACAGCTTTGTAACGTAAAACTCATAACTACTGACTTTCAGGTGATGGTACAGATCTTGTAGTTATAGGCTGTACCGCTAACTTTTTGGCTGGACAGGCAAACTCGTAATACCGGTGCTGTGGAAGTCCCATTGAAAAATGACTTTTTGAAAGGTGCAGTAGTTATGTTGCGTGACGGCCAAAAAAGTGTGCGGTACAGCTGTACCTACAAGACTCGTAATACCAGCGGTAGTGAAAAAGCAGCGTTATACTCATAACGCAAAACTCGTAATCTAGCTGTTGGTTACCACTATAATAATGGCCCATTAAATTGTTAAATTGTTTGTGTGCTTGGTTTTGACTATTACAAATACCAGCTATGGGTCAGATTACTAGTGGAGCAGTAGTTTGCGCTCTTGTTCAAGCATTAAAACTGCTAGAAGTAATTTTTTGCGCTCAGAGATTCGCCCTCGTATTACAAGTTGAAAGTAAAAAGTTTGCTCTTCCATGTTCGTAATGTAATGTTAACAAATAGTAACAAAACAACTTTGAGAAGTTGTGAATGCAAAATCGCATTCCCCCGATTAGATATCAATGGAGCTGAAAATGTTGAAAAATATGAATATTGCATAATTATATTTTTTCATGTTTTCATCTACTTAAAGGGACACTAAACCCAAATTTTTTCTTCTGTAATTCAGATAGAGCATGCAATTTTAAGCAACTTTCTAATTTACTCCTATTATCAAATTTTCTTCATTCTCTTGGTATATTTATTTGAAATGCAAGAATGTAAGTTTAGATGCCGGCCCATTTTTGGTGAACAATCTGGGTTGTTCTTGCTGATTGGTGGATAAACTCACCCACCAATTAACAAGTGCTGTCCAGGGCACTGAACCAAAAAACTTAGATGCCTTCTTTTTCAAATAAAGATAGCAAGAGAACAAATAAAAATTGATAGTAGGAGTAAATTAGAAAGTTGCTTAAAATGGCATGCTCTATCTGAATCACAAAAGAAAAAAATTGGGTTCATTGTCCCTTTAACTGCAAAGTGCTCCAATGCACTTATATATGTCTATATATGTATACATATCTATATATTTATGTGTTTATATGTCTGTAAATACAAATAGACACATATAAATACATATGTACACAGAAATATATATATATTTACATACATACATATACATATTTCAGCGCTGCGGAATCTGTTGCCGCTTTATAAATAAATAATAATAATAATAATAATATTTACACATGTGTATGTATGTACTGTATCTCTATGTTAAAGCCCTTTGCAGTCTTTTTTTATAACACCTGAGACTTTGTATCTTTGAGTCTTTATAACTTTTTAATGCAATATTTGTATTTAATATTTTTTTACCAGATAGTGTTAATATGAGTAACTATACTTTTAAATGTTGATGTGTTTTGTGACAAGGCAATTAAACATTTGCTAATAGGAGTAAATTGAAAAATCGCTTAAAATTGCCTGTAATGTTTTGTCTGAATCCTTTAAAGGGACAGTCTACACCAGAATTGTTATTGTTTTAAAAGATAGATAATCCCTTTTTTACCCATTCCCTAGTTTTGCATAACCAACACAGTTATATTTATATATTTTTTACCTCTGTGATTATCTTGTATCTAAGCCTCTGCAGACTGCCCCTTTATTTCAGTTCTTTTGACAGACTTGCAGTTTAGCCAATCAGTGATGGCTCCCAGGTAACTTCACGTGCACGAGCACAGTGTTATCTATATGAAAAACATGAACTAACACCCTCTAGTGGTGAAAAACCTTTGAAAATGCATTCTTAAGAGGCGGCCTTCAAGGTCTAAGAAATTAGCATATGAACCTCCTAGGTTAAGCTTTCAACTAAGAATACCAAAAGAACAAAGAAAAATTGGTGATAAAAGTAAATTGGAAAATTGTTTAAAATTACATGCCCTATCTGAATCATGAAAGGTTTTTTTGGACTAGACTGTCCCTTTAAGAAAAAAATAGTTTTCATATCCCTTTAGTAGATCCCATAGGATGTAACCTGTAGTGTACTGCAAACATTTAGCAATAAATGCGCTCAAGAATTAGAACATGATATTTTTTTTCAAGGCATAAAGAATTTACTAGACGTGCAAAATTCATGCTTTATTATTCAGTTGGTAAACAAATAATGTAGTTATCCTCTTTCTTTGGCATCTACTTTGGTCTGACACCAGATATTTGATATCAAAAGTGCAATTTAAAATATCTAAATAGATGATTTCTAAGTATCAATAAGACTGTTTTTCAAGTTCTCAGTATACTGCAATTAAAGGGACAGTATACACTCATTTTCATATAACTGCATGTAATAGACACTACTATAAAGAATAAGATGCACAGATACTGATATAAAAATCCAGTATAAAATGGTTTAAAAACGTACTTAGAAGCTTTCAGTTAAGCTCTGTTGAAAAGGCAGTTGGAAAGCCCACTGCAAGTGGGAAATAAGACACTCCCCCCTCCCCCGTCATTTGCATATGAAAAGACCCTTTACACAAACAGGAGCAAGCTGGAGAAGGTAGCTGACGGTATTCAAATAAAACTTTGAAGCTTGGTTAGGAGTCTGAAAATCAGAGCAATGTTATTTAAAAATAAGCAAAATTATACATTTTTTAAAAAAAACAAACTTTCTGGGCTTTATAAATAGATCATCTACAAAACATTTATGCAAAGAAAAAATGAGTGTATAATGTCCCTTTAAGCCTTATTTACTGGGTGTGTTATAGCGTGATGAGCTTGTTTTTTACGTCATATAGAAAATGTGAGGATTTTGAAGTTTACATTTATACAGTGTGGGTTACATTTTCTAAGGGAGGCTTGTCTGTTTATCCAAGTAGTGATCTTATTATCGATAGCTAGACCATTATGGCACTGACAAATGAGGCGAATAGTCAACTTGGGAAATGGAGGCCTGTGCTGAAATAAGCATAGACATAACTGCTAGGGGTTTTTGGGTGATCCAGTTGCTGCTATCATTAACAGATATTCTTTGTGTCCCCATATATAAATATAAAAACATATTAATTGCAGAAATGTGCAGAACATCTGACATTTATTAGTTTTAGGTAGTATCCCTTTTAATATGTCAATGGCACTGGGAAATCAGGCAAAATCTTGAATCTTATGATATATGGAAGACTTATTATTCTATAGTATTCTACACTATTTATTTTAGTTCTGCTTACATACAAACCCAGTACAAAAAGAGTGGTGTCTTGCAGGGGAATAATACATTGTAATACTACAAATGTAAAGTGTTTTTTAACTACGCAGGTTGTTTCGCCCTCATTGTGGCTCTTCAGTATGATGTAGGTGCTATGTTATTGGACTCAAGCATTGATTTTAGCATTTATTTTAGGTTTAAGGCTATATGCCAGTTTTTCTGATGATTACATTAATTTTCATAACCACATTTATAAAACATGAAATTAATGCTTGAGCAGAACAGCACCAACCATAGACAGCCTATTTGGCCCATTTGGAGCTCATAATCACTCCATTGTATTAATCCTAGCAAACAAAATAAATATACTTATCTGTGCAAAATTGCAACACTTATAATTCAAAATCCATTTCAATATAATGGGCAGCCCTATAGAAAAGGGTGGAATGCTCAAGGACATCAGCATCAACCATAATGACTTGAGTGAGAAAGAGTCCCATAGTAGCAAAACAGGCTGCCTATTGTTGATGCTGTGTTATTTAAGCCTCATATATTTCACAGTTTGCTACACTACTGGTTTAAACAACTGACAGAAGCATAAAGGATGCCATATTAAAAATTAAGTAAGATAATTGTTGTTTGTGCTTTATTATATGGGATAGAGTAGTAAACGTGTGAGAATTGATGCACACACATATAATTACATATCATAATACAAGCAGTTTACAGTCTAGTGTGATGATGAAATAAGTTGCTCAAAGAGCTTACAATCTTTTGTAAAAAATCAATACTTACCTCTGGTTACTTAGTTTAGTAAAATAATAGGAATTCCTGAAGGAAATCAGTAGTCAGCACGTAACCTAGTGTTTGTCCATCTGGGCTCTATCTGTCACCGCCATAGAGTATTTCAGCCTTGGCTATACGGCTTGTCAGATGCCTGATGAAACGGCTGGTTTAATTAGCCGAGAAACGCGTTGCATACCTAAGGAGACACATGTTGCGAGGTCTTGTGACTTTTACCACTTTGCTTTTAAAGTTTTTAAAATATTTTTTTTAACTACTAGCGATTTTGGTATTTCGCCATCATTTATACAGCAAGCCAAGATTTGTGACTGATCCTGTCTGCAGTGGCTGTTCCTGTTAGCGGGAACAGCACATTGCACATTATCCTCGATATGACCATCTGATCTGCACATAAAGCGCCTCTTCTTTCTACCATTTCTTGTTAGATATGCGTCAGTCTGAGCTGAATTTATTTTAGGTAACCGGGCTTCGTCCCATGCAAGCAGATAAAATAGCTCATTATAGACTAATAATGTTATGGAAGTTCTTGTTCCAGGGAGCTGCAGTTCTCAGATACAAATTGTAAACCAGCTGCAAGGTGCTTATAACCTAGTGGTATTATTGATGTCCCTACGCCAAGGCATTGACTTTTGGATATAAGTGCAAACATATTAATCATATCGTATTCTCTTCGCTAAGATCCTTAAAGGGACATTGTACACTAGATTTTTATTTGCATAAATGCTTTGTAGATGATTCATTCATATAGCCCATCTGGTAATGTTTTTATAAAAATGTAAAGTTTTGCTTATTTTATAGGAACATTGTGATGTTTTTCAGACTCCTAACCAAGCCCCACAGTGTCAGATGTATACGCTTGTTTACAGACTCCTGCAGGCTCCTGTTTATGTTATCTGTGTTTTCATATGCAGGAAAGGGGGAGGTGGGGAGTATCTGCTCTTTTTGTTTACCCAGCCCCTTTCAGTGTGTGTCCCAGACTACCTTATCAACAATGATAAACTGGGAGCTTCTAAGTAAGTTTTTAAAAGGTTTTATACTGGAATTTTAGATCAAAATCTGTGCCTATTCTTCTTTATAGTAGTGTCTATTACTGTACATGCAGTTATATGAAAATTGGTGTATACTGTCCCTTTAATATTATTACATTATACAGATGTGTGCAGTGAGAGTGGATTTAAGCCATTCAATTCAATTTGATTTAATATCAATTTATAAAAGTTATAGCAGAGTAAGTGTAATTATGCTTTATTGTTAGTGTTATGATTCAAGTTCTAGTGTCACAAATATGATCTGTAAATCTGATATCAATAAGTCTTGAAAAGTACAGAAAGCTTTCAACATACAGAACCAAGTTAAAGGGACACTAAACCCATTTTTTTTCTTTCATGATTCAGATAGAGCATGAGCTTTTACGCACCTTTCTAATTTACTCCTATTATCAATTTTTCTTTGTTCTCATGCTATCTTGATTTGAAAAAGCAGTACTGTAAGCTTTAGAGCCGGACCATTTGTTGTTCAGCACCTGGGTAGTACTTGCGGATTTGTGGCTAAATGTAGCTAACCAATCAGCAAGCGCTACCAAGGTGCTGAACTAAAAATGGGCCGGCTCCTAACCTTTTATTACTGCTTTTTCAAATCAAGATAACATGAGAACAAAGAAAAATTGATAATAGGAGTAAATTAGAAAGTTGCTTAAAATTGCATGCTCTATCTGAATCATGAAATAAAAAATTTGGGGTTAGTATCCCTTTAAAGCTAAGATTTTTGTGAAATGGTAAAGTAGTGGAAAAGCGCAACAGAAATGTGAGAAATGGTCTGACCTCACTGCACATGTCTGTAGGCTCTCGGAGCAGGATCTGTATTTACAATCTATTGTGGTAATAAGCTTACAAACTTGTTAATCTCAGAAAATTTTACCTTAGATACTTACAGTTTAGTAAAATAAAAATCGTTGAAGGACATCTGCCATCAGCGCGTGTACTGCTGGCCAGATGCGCTTCAATCTGATCTGAATTTATTTCAGATCGCCAGTTGTCTTTTCTTTATCTGGGTCAATCAGAAAAAACAGCTTCATCAGATGCTACACCTTACAGTACAGTGTTTAATGAGGGTCCCAGCACCAGTGAGTTTGCAGTGTATAAATTGCAGACCCATGCTGTGAGGTTTATACTCTAGGCCTTTACTAGAAGTCCTTGCTATAGAGAATTTGCAGACTAATGATGCAGTAATTCTTACCATCCTGAAAGCTGGTTTAAAACCTTAACCTTATAAAGATATGTAGAGGAAGCACAGAAAGGCAATGGTGTGTCCTACAGTTATGGCTATAATACGTATAATGCTGTAATATGTTTAAAATAATTATTTTAAAAATTAAAATATTTATTAAATTATATGTATTTTAAAATAATGGTGTGAAGATAATATTAATCATTATTATGTACAGTTTGTATGCTATATTTTGTCTCAGAGTATTGGTGCCCATAGGAACCTACAAAGTTTAAGCTATTACTTCTGTCATTTATCTGTATTACTTTACAATGTATATAAATGGGATTTAGTATTATTCAGTTACTGAGCTGGGGTAGTAATTGGTGTCCATACCTGCAGCTCCCACTGGATGCTATTTGCATTGAGTTGGAGATAGTCACTGTTCTTCATACCAGCACATATACAGAGCTGTGACTGTAAAGCACTAGTTGTACTGTAATGTGCTGGCTGTGAAATAAAGATATTAGATAACTAATATTTACATGTCAGTGATCACTGAAACTCACCAGGATCAGTCTGGCAACTCTAGGAAAGTGAGCAGCAGTTATGGGGATGGTGGCTTTGTGTTGTCACTTGGTTTTGTGACATAACTGCTGCATCACAAAAGCCACTCCCTTAAGGCTGTCACCATGGCAACCAGGGATCACAATATACCATGGCTGTCAATTTAGTCTTTAGTTATGTTATTAGTGTTACTTTAACATAAGATGTTTAATTCTGCATAATAAAACAACTTTGTAATATACTCATTAGTTATTTTGCCCCCTTTCATGTAATTTAGGGCTGAAAATTGTACATTGAGTTGGAACTGCATCCTGCTGACTATTCAGAGCTAACTCTGCATCAAACAGTTTCCTCATTGGCTTTAATAGATAACAGCAGCAAAACAATTCACTTTATACTAACTTAATGACAATGATTATCCTTGTCTGCCGACTCAAACTTATTTGGCTCCTCCAAATAAGGCAAGTGTTGAATGTGGTTTGGCTATTGAAAACCAATTGCAGTAAACAGTGCTTAAATGTTGGTAATAGATTATAAAAATGACATGAACTGCTTTGGTCTGGTAATATCTACAGAGCTATGGCTGAGCCTCAGGATCATGTCATGTGATTACCTCTGCAGTTACCAGCCATATTTATTAGCATATGTAATTGTGCAGTGTAGCTAAGAAACTACAGGTTGCTAGGTCTGTCTTTATTTAATAGTAGATTCCACACATTTAGAAGCCTTTATGTCTGTATCAATGTTATCCTATTTAAAGTTGAGCTGAACCATACAAATAAGGTGTCCAGTATTTTAACAGGCTGTGCAGTTAAATCTGTACAAAAATACTGGACACTTAATGTAAATCGCCTTCTAGGCCTTTATGCATTTGAAATATGTCTCAAAAATAAGTTGTGCATTTTCTATTATATGTATTACAGGCAACATGCAGCCAAAGGGATCACATCACTAAGTACATGTGTTACTGGCAACCAAGAGGATAAAATGACTGCTTAGTTGCGAAAAATATATATGATGGGATCAACGGTTGGGCCTAAGGTTGAGCGTTTGTGGGGACATTGTATAGGTCATCCGGTATTTTTATGGCACACAGCTGGCAACCCTATTGACTAATGAGTACCTCATGAATGTTTCCTAGCTGTGGACAGATATCAATCTGAATCTTATTTGTAATAATAGTTTGCTCTGCTATATTTTTTAACCATTTGTATGTACCTGGTTGCATATTTGGAAAAATGTATCTGTGCTGTATCACTGGAACCCCTTGAACCATAGTAGCAGTGATGATCAGTCTAATGTTTCCTAATGAGATGTATGCAATGTTTAATGATGGTCCTCCTTCCATTTTATGGGCATATTCTTTTACACTGTATTCTTTGCTTTTAATTTTAGATCTTTATGTTTTTTTGTTTTTGCATTTTTCTGCTGTTTGTTTACACTTACCAGACAAACTCACATCTCATGTTATTGATCTCTATAGCTTCCTTTTTAGCTGCTAACGTTCTAAGGGCTTGATTGAGATAAGCAGCTGTAGTTATGCATTTGTCATGGTATAACTCCAAATACTCACAGAAGGAGAACCATTTTGTCTGTTGCAGTCAGCACTGAGCAGGTATTGGATTAATCTGTTGTGCCCGCTGTCAGATCTGCATCTTGTCCATCCTTAGTCTGTTTGCCTATCGTGCCAGCTCCTCACCTTGGGGTTTCCCTCTTGTAACGCTCGCCTACCTCTTTTTAATCTGCTACATCTCTGCCCATTCTGCCATTAAAGGGACATGAAACCCCAAAGAATGATTTCATGATTCAGATAGACAATACAATTTTTAACAACTTTCCAATTTACTTCTATTATTAAATTTGCTTCCTTCTCTTCTTATCCTTTTATCTATGTTTATCTATGAAAGCTCAGGAGCAGCAAAGAACCTAAGTTCTAGCTAGGTTTGCCACCTCAGCCATGTTTTCCTAGAAACTTATGAGTTACACATGCTGCAGGGTGTGCAGGGAGGAACATGTATTGTGTTTCTGGACAGCATTATTCATATTCCTCTCTGCACACCCTGCAGCATGTGTAACTTATAAGTGTTCTGTATTTTAAGGGACGGGTGGCAACCCTAGACTAGCTGCTGATTGGTGGCTGCATATATATACCGATTGTCATTGGCTCACCCATGTGCTCAGACAGCAACTAGTGCATTGTTGCTCATTCAACAAAGCATACCAAGAGAACAAATACAAATTGATAATAGTAGTAAATTACAAAGATGCTTAAAATTACCGTTATGCCGTTCTATTCCGTCATAATTACACTGGGCTTTAAAGCCGTTATGACGGAATAGAACGTCAAAGCTAACGGCTGTCCTGAAGCCTTCTGTGCTTCCAGGATTTGATTGCGATCTGGAGGGCGCTCTTAGGGTTGTAGGGACGCCCCCCAGACACGATCCAATAATTGAAACCTCGCGATCGTGTGGTTTCAATTTGTCTACATCGGAAAAGTTGTTCCGATGTAGACACTTTAACCCTGTCGTGAAAGGGTTAATACAGTCCCCTGGTTTAAGGCCTATTGCTCAACAGTATTCAAACAGGAACATGAGCACCATCAATCCATGTGGTGAAAGTGATGTACTGCAAGATAGCAAAACTACCAGTAAACCTAAAGCTGAATTCACTTACACAGGATCTATACTTTGCATTGGCTCTCATCCTACTGGGTCACTCCCAGAGGAGGGGCCTACCCCTATAAAACTCTGCAGCTCATGCTAACACATTGTTTGGACCTTGCTGTGAGTTCCTTAGCTCATGTTGCTTGTACCTGTGCTATTATCTGGATTCTTAACCTCTGCTTGTTTTCTCTGAACTTCGCCCCCTGCTTGCTTTCTATTAAAGCCTTGTTTGCACTGCCTTTCTGTGTATGACCCCCAGCCTGTTAACTACTCCCTTTGTATCTAAGCTTGTTCAGACTGATCTGCAGTGTATTATATAACCTGCTACTCTGGACTGTCCTCTGCTTTTTCCCCATTACTTCTACACAGGGGAACCATCACCCAACACCATAGGGGACAATAACCTCAGCCTGACAGCATTACAAGTCTTGATTTTTTTTTAAAGTAGAAGGTTGATACCTTCCTGTTTGAAAATTCTTTTGAAACAAACAAATCACATTTTGTTTATTAATAAATATACGCATTGGAATTAAAAGTTTATTCTGAAGTTTCAAGTAATAATCTAACTATAATACTTGAACAGTTTATAAACTATCCTCAAAGACCCTTGTTTTAGTTTGCGCATGGTACGTAATGCTTTATAAAACATACTGTGTAAACACTGACATTGCAACATAAATGACATGAACCATATGCTATATCATACAAGTAAACAACAGTAGCACAATGAGAGTCCAGTGTAGACCTTTGATAAACTTTTCAGGATAGGAAACACTGATGAAAAATACATTGACTGTAAAAGCTTGAAATCAATCTACTTAGAATATATATGGAAAAACAAGTTTTAAAGGGACATGAACCCCTTTTTTTTTTTTCATGATTCAGATAGAGAATACAATTATAAACAGCTTTTCAATATAGTTCTATTATCTAATTTGCTTCATTCTCTTGGTATCCTTTGTTGAAGAAGCACCAAATGCACTACTGAGAGCAAGCTGAAAGCACTGGGTTAGCCAATAAGGCAAGGCATATATGTGCAGCCACTAATCAGTGTCTCTTGAGTCTACTTAGGTATCCTTTTTTAAAAAAAGGATATCAAGAGAACAAAACAAATTAGATGTAAATTGGAAAGTTGTTTAAAATCACATGATCTATCTGAATCGTGAAAGAAAAAAATGGGTTTTATGTCCCTGTAGCACCTATGGTGCTATAGAATAACATACCAGCCAACACTAAACATTTTTAAAATAAATTAACATCCTTTTCACTGCAATTATTTTTCAACAGCCAAACTTTATCCACCATTTGCCTTATTTGGAGGAGCCAATCTGGGCTTTAGTCCGCAGACAGCAAGGCTAACTACTGTTTTAATGTTAGTAAAAATGTAATTGTTTTGCAATTTGCAGTTAAAGGGCCATGACACACAATTTGTTTTTCCTTCATGATTCAGATAGAGCATGCAGTTTTAATTAACTTTCCAATTTATTTCTATTATCTAATTTGTTTTGTTCTTTTTGCATCCTTTGTTGAAAAGGTATACGTCATTTTGTCATTGGTCTTCAGCTAGCTCCTAGTAGTGCACTGCTGCTTCTTTAACAAAGGATACTAAGAGAATAAATCAAATCAGATAATAGAAGTAACTGTTTTAAGTTGTTTCAAATTGTGTGATCTATATTAATCATGACATATTTTTGGGGGGTTTCATGTCCCTTTATAGCCAATTAGGGACAGATTAGGGACAGATAGATAGCCTTGATAAGTCAGCAGGCTGCGTTTCAAGGTTCAAGAGTAAGAAATTGCTCTATTTTTATAGCTATATTACAGGAAAAGGGGGCACAATAAATTATGAAAATATATTGCAACGTTGTTTCATTATGCATAACTAAACATTTATATATAATTCTCAAGGTGTTTACTATTCCTTTAAGCAAAGATACTTTTTATCAGACACATGTAACACAGCAAACATATTAAATAAAATCATCTGTTAATATTAAAATTTACCACAGCCACAACATCCAACAGATTTTACAACATAGAAATAAAGTTTGGATAGTGGACTGTCATTTGCATGTCACTGTGGCAATCTCATGACTACAAATAGAGTGTTTTGATATAGTTTTGTGTCAGTATGTGATTGAACAGTTCAATCACATACTGACACAAAACTATATCAAAACACTCTCGCCTAGATTACGAGTTTTGCGTTAGAGGCTGTGCGGTGCTAACAAGCAGTTTATGCTCACCGCTCACTTACAGACAGCGCTGGTATTACGGGTTTTTACAAACCCGGCGTTAGCCGCAAAAAAAGTGAGCGTAGAGCAAAATTTAGCTCCATATCTCACCTCAATACCAGCGCTGTTTACATTAGCAGTGAGCTGGTAAAACGTGCTTGTGCACAATTTCCCAATAGGAATCAATGGGGGAGAGCCGGCTGAAAAAAACCCTAACACCTGCAAAAAAGCAGCGTAAAGCTCCTAACGCAGCCCCATTGATTCCTATGGGGAAAATACATTTTCTTTCATGTAATTAGCAAGAGTCCATGAGCTAGTGACGTATGGGATATACATTCCTACCAGGAGGGGCAAAGTTTCCCAAACCTCAAAATGCCTATAAATACACCCCTCACCACACCCACAATTCGGTTTTACAAACTTTGCCTCCTATGGAGGTGGTGAAGTAAGTTTGTGCTAGATTCTACGTTGATATGCGCTCCGCAGCAGGTTGGAGCCCGGTTTTCCTCTCAGCGTGCAGTGAATGTCAGAGGGATGTGAGGAGAGTATTGCCTATTTGAATTCAATGATCTCCTTCTACGGGGTCTATTTCATAGGTTCTCTGTTATCGGTCGTAGAGATTCATCTCTTACCTCCCTTTTCAGATTGACGATATACTCTTATATATACCATTACCTCTGCTGATTCTCGTTTCAGTACTGGTTTGGCTATCTGCTATATGTAGATGAGTGTCCTGGGGTAAGTAAGTCTTATTTTCTGTGACACTCTAAAGCTATGGTTGGGCACTTTGTTTATAAAGTTCTAAATATATGTATTCAAACATTTATTTGCCTTGACTCAGGATGTTCAACATTCCTTATTTTCAGACAGTCAGTTTCATATTTGGGATAATGCATTTGAATCAATCATTTTTTCTTACCTTAAAAAATTTGACTTTTTTCCTGTGGGCTGTTAGGCTCGCGGGGGCTAAAAATGCTTTATTTTATTGCGTCATTCTTGGCGCTGACTTTTTTGGCGCAAAAAATCATTTCTGTTTCCGGCGTCATACGTGTCGCCGGAAGTTGCGTCATTTTTTTGACGTTCTTTTGCGCCAAAAATGTCAGCGTTCCGGATGTGGCGTCATTTTTGGCGCCAAAAGCATTTAGGCGCCAAATAATGTGGGCGTCTTATTTGGCGCTAAAAAAATATGGGCGTCGCTTTTGTCTCCACATTATTTAAGTCTCATTTTTCATTGCTTCTGGTTGCTAGAAGCTTGTTACTTGGCATTTTTTCCCATTCCTGAAACTGTCATTTAAGGAATTTGATCAATTTTGCTTTATATGTTGTTTTTTCTCTTACATATTGCAAGATGTCTCACGTTGCATCTGAGTCAGAAGATACTTCAGGAAAATCGCTGTCTGGTGCTGGAACTACCAAAGCTAAGTGTATCTGCTGTAAACTTTTGGTAGCTGTCCCTCCAGCTGTTGTTTGTATTAATTGTCATGACAAACTTGTTAATGCAGATAATATTTCCTTTAGTAATGTTACATTACCTGTTGCTGTTCCATCAACATCTAATATTCAGAGTGTTCCTGATAACATAAGAGATTTTGTTTCTGAATCCATCAAGAAGGCTATGTCTGTTATTCCTCCTTCTAGTAAACATAAAAAATCTTTTAAAACTTCTCTTTATACAGATGAATTTTTAAATGAACATCATCATTCTGATTCTAATGACTCTTCTGGTTCAGAGGACTCTGTCTCAGAGGTTGATGCTGATAAATCTTCATATTTATTTAAAATGGAATTTATTCGTTCTTTACTTAAAGAAGTACTAATTGCTTTAGAAATTGAGGATTCTGGTCCTCTTGATACTAAATCTAAACGTTTAGATAAGGTCTTTAAATCTCCTGTGGTTATTCCAGAAGTTTTTCCTGTTCCTGGTGCTATTTCTGAAGTAATTTCCAGAGAGTGGAATAATTTGGGTAATTCATTTACTCCTTCTAAACGTTTTAAGCAATTATATCCTGTGCCATCTGACAGATTAGAATTTTGGGACAAAATTCCTAAAGTTGATGGGGCTATTTCTACCCTTGCTAAACGTACTACTATTCCTACGGCTGATGGTACTTCGTTTAAGGATCCTTTAGATAGGAAAATTGAATCCTTTCTAAGAAAAGCTTATCTGTGTTCAGGTAATCTTCTTAGACCTGCTATATCATTGGCTGATGTTGCTGCAGCTTCAACTTTTTGGTTGGAAACTTTAGCGCAACAAGTAACAGATCATGATTCTCATAATATTATTATTCTTCTTCAACATGCTAATAATTTTATCTGTGATGCCATTTTTGATATTATCAGAGTTGATGTCAGGTTTATGTCTCTAGCTATTTTAGCTAGCAGAGCTTTATGGCTTAAAACTTGGAATGCTGATATGTCTTCTAAATCAACTCTACTTTCCCTTTCTTTCCAGGGTAACAAATTATTTGGTTCTCAGTTGGATTCTATTATCTCAACTGTTACTGGTGGGAAAGGAACTTTTTTACCACAGGATAAAAAATCTAAGGGTAAAAACAGGGCTAATAATCGTTTTCGTTCCTTTCGTTTCAACAAAGAACAAAAGCCTGATCCTTCTTCCTCAGGAGCAGTTTCAGTTTGGAAACCATCTCCAGTCTGGAATAAATCCAAGCCTTCTAGAAAAGCAAAGCCAGCTTCTAAGTCCACATGAAGGTGCGGCCCTCATTCCAGCTCAGCTGGTAGGGGGCAGGTTACGTTTTTTCAAAGAAATTTGGATCAATTCTGTTCACAATCTTTGGATTCAGAACATCGTTTCAGAAGGGTACAGAATTGGTTTCAAGATAAGACCTCCTGCAAAGAGATTTTTTCTTTCCCGTGTCCCAGTAAATCCAGTGAAAGCTCAAGCATTTCTGAAATGTGTTTCAGATCTAGAGTTGGCTGGAGTTATTATGCCAGTTCCAGTTCTGGAACAGGGGCTGGGGTTTTATTCGAATCTCTTCATTGTACCAAAGAAGGAGAACTCCTTCAGACCAGTTCTGGATCTAAAAATATTGAATCGTTATGTAAGGATACCAACATTCAAAATGGTAACTGTAAGGACTATCTTGCCTTTTGTTCAGCAAGGGCATTATATGTCCACAATAGATTTACAGGATGCATATCTGCATATTCCGATTCATCCAGATCACTATCAGTTCCTGAGATTCTCTTTCCTGGACAAGCATTACCAGTTTGTGGCTCTGCCGTTTGGCCTAGCTACAGCTCCAAGAATTTTTACAAAGGTTCTCGGTGCCCTTCTGTCTGTAATCAGAGCACAGGGTATTGTGGTATTTCCTTATTTGGACGATATCTTGGTACTTGCTCAGTCTTTACATTTAGCAGAATCTCATACGAATCGACTTGTGTTGTTTCTTCAAGATCATGGTTGGAGGATCAATTCACTAAAAAGTTCATTGATTCCTCAGACAAGGGTAACCTTTCTGGGTTTCCAGATAGATTCAGTGTCCATGACTCTGTCTTTGACAGACAAGAGACGTCTAAAATTGATTTCAGCTTGTCGAAACCTTCAGTCGCAATCATTCCCTTCGGTAGCCTTATGCATGGAAATTCTAGGTCTTATGACTGCTGCATCGGACGCGATCCCCTTTGCTCGTTTTCACATGCGACCTCTTCAGCTCTGTATGCTGAATCAATGGTGCAGGGATTACACAAAGATATCTCAATTAATATCTTTAAAACCGATTGTACGACACTCTCTGACGTGGTGGACAGATCACCATCGTTTAATTCAGGGGGCTTCTTTTATTCTTCCGACCTGGACTGTAATTTCAACAGATGCAAGTCTTACAGGTTGGGGAGCTGTATGGGGATCTCTGACGGCACAAGGAGTTTGGGAATCTCAGGAGGTGAGATTACCGATCAATATTTTAGAACTCCGTGCAATTTTCAGAGCTCTTCAGTCTTGGCCTCTTCTGAAGAGAGAATCGTTCATTTGTTTTCAGACAGACAATGTCACAACTGTGGCATACATCAATCATCAAGGAGGGACTCACAGTCCTCTGGCTATGAAAGAAGTATCTCGAATTCTGGTTTGGGCGGAATCCAGCTCCTGTCTAATCTCTGCGGTTCATATCCCAGGTATAGACAATTGGGAAGCGGATTATCTCAGTCGCCAAATGTTGCATCCGGGCGAATGGTCTCTTCACCCAGAGGTATTTCTTCAGATTGTTCAAATGTGGGAACTTCCAGAAATAGATCTGATGGCGTCTCATCTAAACAGGAAGCTTTCCAGGTATCTGTCCAGATCCAGGGATCCTCAGGCGGAGGCAGTGGATGCATTATCACTTCCTTGGAAGTATCATCCTGCCTATATCTTTCCACCTCTAGTTCTTCTTCCAAGAGTAATCTCCAAGATTCTGAAGGAATGCTCGTTTGTTCTGCTGGTAGCTCCGGCATGGCCTCACAGGTTTTGGTATGCGGATCTTGTCCGGATGGCCTCTTGCCAACCGTGGACTCTTCCGTTAAGACCAGACCTTCTGTCACAAGGTCCTTTTTTCCATCAGGATCTCAAATCCTTAAATTTAAAGGTATGGAGATTGAACGCTTGATTCTTGGTCAAAGAGGTTTCTCTGACTCTGTGATTAATACTATGTTACAGGCTCGTAAATCTGTATCTAGAGAGATATATTATAGAGTCTGGAAGACTTATATTTCTTGGTGTCTTTCTCATCATTTTTCTTGGCATTCTTTTAGAATTCCGAGAATTTTACAGTTTCTTCAGGATGGTTTAGATAAGGGTTTGTCCGCAAGTTCCTTGAAAGGACAAATCTCTGCTCTTTCTGTTCTTTTTCACAGAAAGATTGCTAGTCTTCCTGATATTCATTGTTTTGTACAAGCTTTGGTTCGTATAAAACCTGTCATTAAGTCAATTTCTCCTCCTTGGAGTTTGAATTTGGTTCTGGGGGCTCTTCAAGCTCCTCCTTTTGAACCCATGCATTCATTGGACATTAAATTACTTTCTTGGAAAGTTTTGTTCCTTTTGGCGATCTCTTCTGCCAGAAGAGTCTCTGAATTATCTGCTCTTTCTTGTGAGTCTCCTTTTCTGATTTTTCATCAGGATAAGGCGGTGTTGCGAACTTCTTTTCAATTTTTTCCTAAGGTTGTGAATTCCAACAACATTAGTAGAGAAATTGTGGTTCCTTCATTATGTCCTAATCCTAAGAATTCTAAGGAGAAATCGTTGCATTCTTTGGATGTTGTTAGAGCTTTGAAATATTATGTTGAAGCTACTAAGTCTTTCCGAAAGACTTCTAGTCTATTTGTTATCTTTTCCGGTTCTAGAAAAGGCCAGAAAGCTTCTGCTATTTCTTTGGCATCTTGGTTGAAATCTTTAATTCATCATGCCTATGTCGAGTCGGGTAAAACTCCGCCTCAAAGGATTACAGCTCATTCTACTAGGTCAGTTTCTACTTACTGGGCGTTTAGGAATGAAGCTTCGGTTGATCAGATTTGCAAAGCAGCAACTTGGTCCTCTTTGCATACTTTTACTAAATTCTACCATTTTGATGTGTTTTCTTCTTCTGAAGCAGTTTTTGGTAGAAAAGTACTTCAGGCAGCGGTTTCAGTTTGAATCTTCTGCTTATGTTTTCATTAAACTTTATTTTGGGTGTGGATTATTTTCAGCAGGAATTGGCTGTCTTTATTTTATCCCTCCCTCTCTAGTGACTCTTGCGTGGAAAGATCCACATCTTGGGTAGTCATTATCCCATACATCACTAGCTCATGGACTCTTGCTAATTACATGAAAGAAAACATAATTTATGTAAGAACTTACCTGATAAATTCATTTCTTTCATATTAGCAAGAGTCCATGAGGCCCACCCTTTTTTGTGGTGGTTATGATTTTTTTGTATAAAGCACAATTATTCCAATTCCTTATTTCATATGCTTTCGCACTTTTTTCTTATCACCCCACTTCTTGGCTATTCGTTAAACTGATTTGTGGGTGTGGTGAGGGGTGTATTTGTAGGCATTTTGAGGTTTGGGAAACTTTGCCCCTCCTGGTAGGAATGTATATCCCATACGTCACTAGCTCATGGACTCTTGCTAATATGAAAGAAATTAATTTATCAGGTAAATTCTTACATAAATTATGTTTTATGTCTACACCTAACACCCTAACATGAACCCCAAGTCTAAACACCCCTAATATTACACTTATTAACCCCTAATCTGCCGCCCCCGACATCGCCGCCACCTGCATTATATTATTAACCCCTAATCTGCCGCTCCGGACACCGCCGCCACCTACATTATACTTATGAACCCCTAATCTGCTGCCCCCAACATCGCCGACACCTACATTATATTTATTAACCCCTAATCTGCTGCCCCCAATGTAGCCGCAACCTACCTACATTTATTAACCCATAATCTGCCGCCCCCAACGTCGCCGCCACTATAATAAAGTTATTAACCCCTAAACCCAAGTCTAACCCTAACCCTAACACCCCCTAACCTAAATATAATTAAAATAAATCTAATTAAAATTACTACAATTAACTAAATAATTCCTATTTAAAACTAAATGCTTACCTATAAAATAAACCCTAAGCTAGCTACAATATAACTAATTGTTACATTGTATCTAGCTTAGGGTTTATTTTTTATTTTACAGGCAACTTTGTACTTATTTTAACTAGGTAGAATAGTTATTAAATAGTTATTAATTATTTAATAACTACCTAGTTAAAATAAAGACAAATTTACCTATAAAATAAAACCTAACCTAAGTTACAATTACACCTAACACTACACTATAATTAAATTAATTACCTAAACTAAATACAATTAATTATAATAAATTATGTAAAGTACAAAAACAAACAAACACTAAATTACAGAAAATAATAAAGAAATTACAAGATTTTTAAACTAATTACACCTACTTTAATCCCCCTAACAAAATAAAAAAGCCCCCCAAAATAAAAAAAAGCCCTATCCTACACTAAATTACAAATAGCCCTTAAAAGGGCCTTTTGCGGGGCATTGCCCCAAAGTAATCAGCTCTTTTACCTGTAAAAAAAAAAGTACAAATACCTCCCCAACATTAAAACCCACCACCCACACAACCAACCTTACTCTAAAACCCACCCAATCGCCCCTTTAAAAAAACCTAGCACTAACCCCTTGAAGATCACCTTATGGGAGACGTCTTCACCCAACCGGGCAGAAGTGGTCCTCCAGACGGGCAGAAGTCTTCATCCAGACGGCATCTTCTATCTTCATCCATCCGGCGCGGAGCGGCTCCATCTTCAAGACATCTGACACGGAGCCGACGACTGAATGAAGGTTCCTTTAAATGACGTTATCCAAGATGGCGTCCCTTTAATTCCGATTGGCTGATAAAATTCTATTCTAATTTTTATTTTGTTAGGGGGATTAGAGTAGGTGTAATTAGTTTAAAAATCTTGTAATTTCTTTATTATTTTCTGTAATTTAGTGTTTTTTTTTTCGTACTTAGATAATTTTATTTAATTGTAATTAATTGTATTTAATTTAGTTAATTTATTTAATTATAGTGTAGTGTTATGTGTTAGTGTAACTTAGGTTAGGTTTTATTTTACAGGTAAAATTGTCTTTATTTTAACTAGGTAGTTATTAAATAGTTAATAACTATTTAATAACTATTCTACCTAGTTAAAATAAATACAAAGTTGCCTGTAAAATAAAAATAAACCCTAAGCTAGATACAATCTAACTATTAGTTATATTGTAGCAAGTGTAGGTTTTATTTTAAAGGTAAGTATTTAGTTTTAAATAGGAATTATTTAGGTAATTATAGTAATTTTATTTAGATTTATTGTAATTATATTTAGGGGTTAATAGGTAGTTTATGGGTGTTAGTGTACTTTTTAGCACTTTAGTTAAGAGTTTTATGCTACGGCTTTATAGTGTAAAACTCTTAACTACTGACTTTTAAATGCGGTACCAGGTTTAAATGCGGTACCAGGCTTGAAAGGAGAGGGTTTACCGCTCACTTTTGGTCAGACTCGTAAATACCGGCGCTATGCAAGTCCCATTGAAAATTTAGGATACGCAATTGACGTAAGTGTATTTGCGGGATTTCCGAGTCTGTCCAAAAAAGTGAGCAGTACACCTGTACGTGCAAGACTCGTAATACCAGCTGGCGTTAAAAAGCAGCGTTAGGACCTCTTAACGCTGCTTTTTAACCCTAATGCACAACTCGTAATCTAGGCCTCTATTTGTAGTCAATTTGAACTAGTGCCCAGGTTTTTAAGGATTACCTTGGATGATAGCAGGTAAAATAACCATGGTTACTAATCAGCTGATTATTTCACCTGTGCTCCAGTTCAGATATCCTCAAAATGAGGCCTGTTAGTAGGGATGGGTGAATGTTTCTAAAAATTCAAAATTTAAAACGAATTTTTATACATTTGTTTGTTCAAATCGAATTTCAAATGTTTATATGACATTCTAACATTATATTTTCGAATTTTCATTTTAAAATTTTTCAATTAAATTCGAAAATATTCGTTAGAATAATAGAATGTTTAGCTATGTATTCATTCAATTTCAAAATGTAATATTCGAATTCGAATGTGACATTCAAATTCGAAATAGTATTTCTAGTCTATGACTGTGTTTAATAAATGTAATATTCGAATTTTAATGCTAGATTCGAATGTCACATTCGAATTTGAAATAGTATTTCTAGTCTAATACTGTGTTTTAAATGTAATATTCGAATTTGAATGTGACATTCAAATTCGAATGTCACATTTGAATTTGAAATAGTATTTCTAGTCTAATACTGTGTTTTTTAAATGTAATATTCAAATTTGAATGTGACATTCGAATTTGAATGTGACATTCAAATTCAAAATAGTATTTCTAGTTTACAACTGGGTTTAATAAATGTGATTTTCGATTCGAATGTGATATTCAGTTCGAATGTGATATTCGATTTGAATGTGACATTTGAATTCGAAATAGTATTTCTAGTCTAATACTGTTTTATAAATGTAATATTCAAATTTGAATGTGATATTCTATTCGAATGTGACATTCGAATTCGAAATAGTGTTTCTAGTCTACAATTGTGTTTTATAAATGTAATATTCGAATTCGAATGTGACATTCAAATTCGAATGTGACATTCGAATTCGAATGTGACATTCAAAAACTGTAAATAACATTCGAAAATCGAATTTTTAAGAATATTCGTTCTTATCAACATTCTATTATGTAAAACGAATTTATACTATAACATTCGTTCTAACATTCGAATTCGAATATAAACACATTTGCCCATCCCTACCTGGAGGTCCGAGGACAGGTTTGAAAACCAGTGAACTAGTTTGATGAATCTATTACTTGCTAAAAACAACATACTTTCATATGATCAAATTGGTTATGAGTAAGATATCGTAATAGGTTTTTATTTTATATGTTTATTGTGAATTTTTTTCTTTTTATGTACAAATTATATTGTGCACTGTGAAAACAACAATGGACATTAAACACTAAATAAATAATTGCATGAATGTTGTATTCAGAGCAAAGATTCGCATGAGAATAATTTGTACATGTGTTTTTAAAAATTATATTAGTTTAAATGTTGCAAAAAATAAAAGTAAAGCTAATGTCCATAATGCAGTGGGCGCCACCATATTGTAACTTAGGTTACTTTTTCTGCTGAGGCCAATTAGGAATGGTTATAAATGCCTAGAGTGAGCAACCTGCACTTCCATGTTTAACATTAATTAAAAAGCCCACAATATTCAGAATTTAATTACAAGAAAGTATATTGCAAAGTTGTTTCACTACATGTGATAAAACAATTTATATTAATATCTTAAGGTGTTTAATATCCCTTTAGGCACATTTTCAAGCTTGCACCTTATAACTGCTACACAATAGATACAATGTAATTTAAAACTTTGTTATGTCAACAGTAAAAATATATGAGGTATATTTCAGCGTGTTTTTTGTTTTCTGTCACTTATTTTATATCCAAACTTTGCAACGTTAATGGTTTTTAGTAATTCTGATATCGTGTGACATACAAAAAGTGTTAGTTAGATGCTGAGTTAAGCACAATATTTTTGGGTTCCAGGGATTTTATATTTTTAAATGTCTCTTATGTGCTTTTAACTTTAAGGATCAATATTGCCCATGCAGATGAATAACTCACCAGAATCTGAAAGTTTCAAGAGTCTTTCTCTGACCCAGTTCCTATCTCTGTATTTGCCTCTTTAGTGTAGAGTGTTCGGCGTCCTGTCAGCCGTTAAGTTAGATTCTGACGTGTCTCTAACACGTGCTAGGCTCATCCAC
The DNA here is from genome assembly GCF_027579735.1 of Bombina bombina. Classification (NCBI taxonomy): domain Eukaryota; kingdom Metazoa; phylum Chordata; class Amphibia; order Anura; family Bombinatoridae; genus Bombina; species Bombina bombina. The sequence continues at coordinate 787,635,491 of NC_069502.1, read as the reverse complement.
CAATCACTGGTCAGATTACCGGTGAGTAGTTTTTTGAAAACGGCAATATGTTCCATATGTGGCGATCAGTCAGTGAGTGTTCCGAGGGCAATAATCTCACTAAACGTGGGTCCCTTTGACACCTTTTTTCACTTCGGAGTTTTGCCAAAAGTTCAAATAGTATCCAAAAACGAGTCTTTACAAGCTGTCAGTGTCACTCCTTCTTTAGATACAATCCAGTGCTTTACTTAGGAAATACCCACATTAAGCTGGCCAGCTATCATCGGTCTGAGTCATCTACGCGTTTCAGCAGAAATGCTTTTTTTATCGATCTTGAAAAAAGCATTTCTGCTGAAACGCGTAGATGACTCAGACCGATGATAGCTGGCCAGCTTAATGTGGGTATTTCCTAAGTAAAGCACTGGATTGTATCTAAAGAAGGAGTGACACTGACAGCTTGTAAAGACTCGTTTTTGGATACTATTTGAACTTTTGGCAAAACTCCGAAGTGAAAAAAGGTGTCAAAGGGACCCACGTTTAGTGAGATTATTGCCCTCGGAACACTCACTGACTGATCGCCACATATGGAACATATTGCCGTTTTCAAAAAACTACTCACCGGTAATCTGACCAGTGATTGGTGGATGAGCCTAGCACGTGTTAGAGACACGTCAGAATCTAACTTAACGGCTGACAGGACGCCGAACACTCTACACTAAAGAGGCAAATACAGAGATAGGAACTGGGTCAGAGAAAGACTCTTGAAACTTTCGGATTCTGGTGAGTTATTCATCTGCATGGGCAATATTGATCCTTAAAGTTAAAAGCACATAAGAGACATTTAAAAATATAAAATCCCTGGAACCCAAAAATATCGTGCTTAACTCAGCATCTAACTAACACTTTTTGTATGTCACACGATATCAGAATTACTAAAAACCATTAACGTTGCAAAGTTTGGATATAAAATAAGTGACAGAAAACAAAAAACACGCTGAAATATACCTCATATATTTTTACTGTTGACATAACAAAGTTTTAAATTACATTGTATCTATTGTGTAGCAGTTATAAGGTGCACCTTAATTTATCTTATTTATGTATATGATTTACTGTTTATAAAGTTTTAAGTAAAATATTAAATAATAAAAAATATAGTTTTATTTATTATTAGAAAGTTTGGACTCCATTCCAATTATATTACTTAATTGTCGATAGAATTAGTATTGTGGTAGAGCTCGTTTTGAGCGCACTCTTAATCCTTGTACAATATTTATTTTTAGTGTGATTTTTGGGAATTATCGCACTTAAAGAGCTGCTATATCTACCTATTGGGTACCCCTTCTGTTTTATACATTTTCAAGCTTGACTTATTTTGAGTAGCTAAAACACACTGTATGTATTATACAAGGCTTGATACTAAAATGTGTTACCTTCACTTGCATATTTAAAGGGATAGTAAACTCAAAAATTATTTTAACTTGTTTAAAACCTCATTATATATAAAAGATATATATCTTTTATATATAATGAGGTTTTAAACAAGTTAAAATAATTTTTGAGTTTACTATCCCTTTAAATATGCAAGTGAAGGTAACACATTTTAGTATCAATTTTGGTACCTATTAAAGGTTTCTGGTAATTTTCCTGCAATTTGTACTCCAAAATGCAAATTTTGCCAAACCCACGATTGTCCTCATTATGCGGGCCCTATAATGATGTTCTTCCTAGGTAGAAACATAATGGCGGTTCGCATGCGCATTCAAATAGTTGTCTGGTTAACGCATGCGCACATCTGTTTCCCTCTGTCCTCTTTCCTAATTAACTGCTGGATGTGGACGGGGACGTATTGTAAGCAATAGAAAGTATGTAACATCCACTTAGCTATTGCTTACAATCTCGCTTATAACATATGAAAGAAAAGTAAAGATGGCGTCCGGGTCATTTAGTATCAAGCGCGCATGCAATTGCCCTTACATTGTACTGCGCATGCGATCTTCAGCGATATAGTAAATTATAAATATTCAAATTACATGTGCAATGCTGCAGCAGCACGATTGGACTATGCTTTATCCACTAGTTCAGTCTTCTTTTATGGGCAGTTGTCGGAGCGGTTTATTAGGGAAAAAAAGTACAAAATATATATATTTAGAAGCTTCATTTTCAAATATAAGTAAGTGGCTTTAAAGCTGTAAATATTAATGTATCAAATCATTTATTTTATTTTCATGCAATTTAGCAAACATTTCTATACGTTTAAAGGTATATGAAAAAGTGCTCCATTAGTAAACAAATATATATTAAATTAAACATAATCTATAGGGGATATGACATTAAACAAACGTAAAGGGACACTCAAGTCAAAATTAAACTTCATAAGTCAGATACAGCATGTTATTTTAAACAACTTTCCAATTTACTTCCATTAACAAAATGTGCACAGTCTTTTAAAATTTACACTTTTTGAGTCACCAGCTCCTACTGAGCATGTGCAAGAATAAATGTGTATGCATTGTGATTGGCTGATGGCTGTCACATGATACATGGGGAGTGGAAATAGACATAACTTTGCAATTTATTTAAGAAAAATCTACTACTCATTTGAAGTTCAGACTTTCAGGCCCATTTATCAAGCTCCGTACGGAGCTTGAAGGGCCGTGTTTCTGGCGAGTCTTCAGACTCGCCAGAAACACAACTTATGAAGCAGCGGTCTAAAGACCGCTGCTTCATAACCCTGTCCGCCTGCTCTGAGCAGGCGGACAGGAATCGCCGGAAATCAACCCGATCGAATACGATCGGGTTGATTGACAGCTCCCTGCTGGCGGCCGATTGGCCGCGAGTCAGCAGGGGGCGGCGTTGCACCAGCAGCTCTTGTGAGCTGCTGGTGCAATGTTAAATGCGGAGAGCGTATTGCTCTCCGCATTTAGCGAGGTCTTGCGGACCTGATCCGCAGTGTCGGATCAGGACCGCAAGCCCTTTGATAAATGGGCCCCTAAGTGCTATTGCATTGTCTTCTTATCATGCATTTGTTGATTAAGCAAATCTATTGTATTGACTGGTCCTTTAAGGTGCACTGAGACTGCAATTCCATTGTTTATAAGTTGCAAAAATATAAATTGACTTCTATAATAGCCTCTTTAAAAAAAAAGATGGTATGCATGAAAAAAATGCATTATGTGAAGCCTTATTATGGAACATTAAAAGGATATGAAACTCAAAAATGTTCTTTTGTGATTCAGACAGAGCAAACCATGATATTCTGTGTTGAAGAGATACCTCGGTAGGAATCTGGAGTACTGCATGGCAGGAAATCGTGCTACATTCTACTTCTTTTGCAAATAGATTACATTCTTGCAAAACTGCTGCCATATAGTGCTTTAGAAATGGGCTGGCTCCTAAGCATATGTCCCTGCTTTTCAACAAAAAATAACACAAAATATAGACGAAAAAAATGATAATAGAAGTAAATTGCAAAGTTGTTTAAAATTGCATGCTCTATCTGAATCATGAAATAAAAATATTGAGTTTCATATCCCTTTAAAGGGACATTAAACACTTTGAGATGGTAATATAAGATAATAAATTGTATATATAAAAACATGTCTGCAATAAACTTTAATTATTTATTTTGTCCCCTTTTCCTGTAATTACATTCTGAAATTGTGAGCTTTTCAGTTCCTGTTAGAAATGGAAGTGCAGATCACTGTTGTATTCCACACAGCCATTGGCTGCACACTCTAGTGACCTATTTATCTCTGTCCTACTCCCTAATTGGCCACAGCAAAGACGGTAACCTAAGTTACAACATGGCAGCTATAGACACTAAGGGATAGATTTATTATATGTCGGGCGGGCATGATTCGCTGTCAGCATTTAACATTGCACAAGCATTTCTGGTGAAATTCTTCTTGTGCAATGCCGCCCCCTGCACATTCGTGGCCAATCGCCCGCTAGCAGGGGGTGTCAATCATCCCAATCGTATCTGATCAGGATGATTGTAGTCCGCCACCTCAGAAACTTTTCCGGCAAGATGGAAACTTGGGGGGTAGATTGCAGCATCCACTGCTTAGTAAATCTACCCCTGAAACTTTACAAAATACCATCAGATGTTACTCTCAGACCAATGTTTTCTCTTTGAATGCATCATTCTATTTAACATTTATTAAGTGTTTAATTTACAACAAGTAGTAGTATTAGTATGGTTCCTACTCACCATGCTATTGTTTTTCTTCCTGTCCCTGCAGCTGTCTTCACAGTCATTCTTATTTTAACCCCTTACAAGTATTAGTGAATCACTGCATCTTCACACTGGGCGCTGCCATCTTGGAACTTATATTTATTATTTATTTTTTAAACAGAGCAAAAAATGTAATTCTTCCGCTCTATATTATGTGAGCTTAACTAAAGTAAAAGTTACAGCTATCAAAAAGCCGGTAACCTCACCGATCTGTGAAAGTGAACTGCTTCGGTTACAGGATGCAAAAATAAGCAAGCTACAAGATGGCGGCGCTCAGTATAAAATGCAGAGCTTTAGCAACTGAATTCTGTAATAAGTTAAAATTAAAAAAACTAAAAGCACTCAGGTGTTTCAAAGAGTGTTCTAGTTAATGCCTTAAGATTTGTTTATAACACCTCCTAGTTGGATAGTTTACAAAACCTCTAGTTTGAATATACACTCAACAATATGGTTTCCATAATGATTAATCACTGTGGAAATAGAAGTATAAAGACAATGTGTCCTAGTCACCAGTTTTTCCTGATAGAGACAATTCCACAGTTCCCTTCTAGTAAAGCAGGTTGTCAATTAACTTCAATTCTTGATTAAAGTGCCGCTTGAAGTAAGACAGATTCATCAGACTTTGTACTATAAAAAAAAACCCCATAGTGCAGCTTCGATACAAGTTAGTTTTAATAACATGTTTTCCCTATGCAGGCATATACTGCACTTACATAAGAATACACTTTAAAAGAATATCACACACTGTCCCACTGTTACCACCACTCCAGTCTTTCCCGGTCTGACTCCTATCCGGTATTTCCACTCGGCATTTGTTGCGCTCACTGGAAACGTTTTCCTCGGCAGGAGGTCAGATGGCGTCACCCATACCCATGTGACCGCCCCTACCCATATGACCGCTCCTAAAGTTTATTTTTATGGAAGTGCAGTAGATGTCTTCATAAGGGAAACGTGTTTTTAAAAACTACCTTCAATCGAAGCTGCGCTATGTTTTCTGAATTCTGTAATGAGTTCAAATAAAAGAACAGCTTTAAAGAGAACTGCAGATACAGGACGGAATCAATAGTATGGTGAGTAGTAACCAACCTACTATAGTTGTACCCAGCAGTGTAATGTCCCTTTATGGAGATATTGCACCTAATATGTGAATAGTCAGATGTATACATTCTTTTGTTGAAGGGACATGTTTCACCTATATATTTTTTCATATATATGGAAGAACAACTGTTTCAGCTGTTTACATTTAAAGTGAAACTACCAGGAGGCGCCTAATTGTTTACAGCTGAGTATATTTATGCAATATAATGATAAAGAATCACACAAGCTTGCCTTTTTGACAGCAGTCATATTCCATACCCAACTATATGAAATTGTAAAATAAAGTGTCTATAATTTGTCAATTTCCCATGTGCAATTTGTCAATACCTTAGTCTCCCTTATTTTCTTAAAAGAAACAAAAAAAACCTCCAAACTCCTACCATTATCTGCATAAAATCATAGCCTTGTGTTTTATTTCTGCACCAAAATGTTGTTATGGTTATTCTATAGCTCTGTTGCTGGCTATAAAGAGAGGGGAGTAAAGGCAACCCTGTCATAAAAATATTGTATGTAGGGTTTTTTTTACCCCACTATAGCCACGGAGTAGGAGGGGATTGGAAAATGGGAGGTGCGAGAGAGCTGTTAAGTGAGGGTAGACAGCAAAAGCTGGCAGAATTTGAAATGGAAAAAAGAAGCTGCCCGACCTCCCACCCACCCTAGATTTTGTGGCTGTCGCAGCTGTGGCGGGGTTCTAGCAGTAGGTGTGGATTTAAAGTGAATAAGCTGGTACCTCCTCATGTAAGAGGTTCATTCCTGGGGGTGTGCCTGGCTTATAGCAAGTGGAAGGCACCTGATGTGTTGAGGGGCAAGCACTTTCTAAAAAGTTAAAGGGACACTCAATCAAAATTAAACTTTCATTATTCAGATAGAGCATTCCATTTTAAACAACTTTCTAATATACTTCTATTAACAAAATGTGCACATTCTATTTATATTTAAACTTTTTGAGTCACCAGCTCCTACTGAGCATGTGCAAGAATAAGTGTGTATGCATTTGTGAATGGCTGATGGCTGTCACATGGTACGTGTATGCATTTGTGATTGGCTGATGGCTGTCACATTTTACAGGGGGAGTGGAAATAGACATAACTTTTAAAATTGGCAGAAAAAAATCTACTACTCATTTGAAGTTCAGACTAAGTGCTATTGCATTGTCTTGTTATCTTGCATTTGTTGATTATGCAAATCTACTGTGTTGACTGGTCCTTTAACTGTTGTGGTTAATATTTAACATTATAATTTAATAAATGTGGACTGCTGCCTTTTTACCTATCTCTGCGTCAGAGTCTTATTTATTTAATTGAGTAATGCATAATGTTGGGTCAAATCCCCTTTTTAGCTTTCTAACCAGCAACCAAGTGTGGGAAATAAGTTACAGACCTTTATGTGTGCAAAGCTGATGTGTTTGTGGAGACCTGAATTTCATCAGAAATCATTTAAAAATACACAAGACTTGCTAAGAGAGTCACAGTATATTTATCTTTTATGAATATCATTAGTATAGAGAGCTCATTAATCTGTGTCTATGACAGACATAGGGTCCCGATTGTCTAAAACAATTAAATGAAATCACAGCATTATTGAAAAATCTAAAAGTCTATCTTTATTATCCACATATGACAAGAAATACAGACACTTCATATCACTAAATATGTGCCAACTCCACCGACTTATGGCTGGATTATGAGTGGAGCAGTATTTTGTACTCCCATATGCAGTTAACTCCGCACAACTTGGCTTTTATTGCGCGTCAGGTACCGAAAGTAAAATGTTTTTATCCGACGAGTGCAAAAAGCCGAAGTTAGAATATTGAGACAGTGTTAACATGTTTAACCAAAGTGCACTAACCCGACATTACATTTATCAATATTTCACATTCCGATGTTCTTCACACTTAAGACTAATGTAAGGTTTTGTCCGTTGCCAAGATCTCCCAATTCTTGTGCAATATCGAACCAATCTCTTTTTTGTCATCTGTAAATGTGGTGACAAATGTCATCCTAGGTCCCCCATCAGTCTTCTCATCACGGACAACATCTGGTTGCGTTACGTCCACTTGTTGTCTTTCAAGTTATTTGGTAGGATAACTTTGTTGTCGAAAATGAGATTGCATATCATCCAATTGCGTTTCCCTGTTGCAAATCTCAGTGTTATTCCTTATAACCCTTTGCAATTGGGATTTTGGGAGAGCCTTTTTCAGAGCTGGGGGATGGCAACTTGTGTAATGTAGCAAAAAGTTATGATCAGTGTCCTTTCTCAATATTGTAGATTGTATCTTACCATCTTTTTTTGTAAAGGCACACATCCAAGAATTCTATCTTAGTATCATCACGCTGCATTTTAAAATTAACCACAGTATTTGCTCTATTCAGATCTGACAACCATGTTTCAAGTTCCAAACGTGACCCTGACCAAATTAGGAACAGGTCATTAATATACCGTTTGAGAAATTTGACCCTGTTATCTTGAAAAAGCCCAAGTCCAAATTCCTTAAATTCGTCCATGTACAGATTTGCGTATGATGGGGCCATATTTGACCCCATCGCTGTGCCTGTCAATTGGAGGTAGAATTGATACTCAAATCTGAAATAATCAGTTGTTAATCAAAATTCCAACAGGAAAAGCATAACTTCCATGGGTGGTCCCACATATCAAAATAACGATAATTGGTGTGAAATATGCTTCACAGTGAGGGATAACCATACAGGGAGTGCAGACTTATTAGGCAAGTTGTATTTTTGAGGATTAATTTTATTATTGAACAACATCCATGTTCTCAATGAACCCAAAAAACTCATTAATATCAAAGCTGAATAGTTTTGGAAGTAGTTTTTAGTTTGTTTTTAGTTATAGCTATTTTAGGGGGATATCTGTGTGTGCAGGTGACTATTACTGTGCATAATTATTAGGCAACTTAACAAAAAACAAATATATACCCATTTCAATTATTTATTTTTACCAGTGAAACCAATATAACATCTCAACATTCACAAATATACATTTCTGACATTCAAAAACAAAACAAAAACAAATCAGTGACCAATATAGCCACCTTTCTTTGCAAGGACACTCAAAAGCCTGCCATCCATGGATTCTGTCAGTGTTTTGATCTGTTCACCATCAACATTGCGTGCAGCAGCAACCACAGCCTCCCAGACACTGTTCAGAGAGGTGTACTGTTTTCCCTCCTTGTAAATCTCACATTTGATGATGGACCACAGGTTCTCAATGGGGTTCAGATCAGGTGAACAAGGAGGCCATGTCATTAGATTTTCTTCTTTTATACCCTTTCTTGCCAGCCACGCTGTGGAGTACTTGGACGCGTGTGATGGAGCATTGTCCTGCATGAAAATCATGTTTTTCTTGAAGGATGCAGACTTCTTCCTGTACCACTGCTTGAAGAAGGTGTCTTCCAGAAACTGGCAGTAGGACTGGGAGTTGAGCTTGACTCCATCCTCAACCCGAAAAGGCCCCACAAGCTCATCTTTGATGATACCAGCCCAAACCAGTACTCCACCTCCACCTTGCTGGCGTCTGAGTCAGACTGGAGCTCTCTGCCCTTTACCAATCCAGCCACGGGCCCATCCATCTGGCCCATCAAGACTCACTCTCATTTCATCAGTCCATAAAACCTTAGAAAAATCAGTCTTGAGATATTTCTTGGCCCAGTCTTGACGTTTCAGCTTGTGTGTTTTGTTCAGTGGTGGTCGTTTTCAGCCTTTCTTACCTTGGCCATGTCTCTGAGTATTGCACACCTTGTGCTTTTGGGCACTCCAGTGATGTTGCAGCTCTGAAATATGGCCAAACTGGTGGCAAGTGGCATCTTGGCAGCTGCACGCTTGACTTTTCTCAGTTCATGGGCAGTTATTTTGCGCCTTGGTTTTTCCACACGCTTCTTGCGACCCTGTTGACTATTTTGAATGAAATGCTTGATTGTTCGATGATCACGCTTCAGAAGCTTTGCAATTTTAAGAGTGCTGCATCCCTCTGCAAGATATCTCACTATTTTTTACTTTTCTGAGCCTGTCAAGTCCTTCTTTTGACCCATTTTGCCAAAGGAAAGGAAGTTGCCTAATCATTATGCACACCTGATATAGGGTGTTGATGTCATTAGACCACACCCCTTCTCATTACAGAGATGCACATCACCTAATATGCTTAATTGGTAGTAGGCTTTTGAGCCTATACAGCTTGGAGTAAGACAACATGCATAAAGAGGATGATGTGGTCAAAATACTCATTTGCCTAATAATTCTGCACACAGTGTATACAGGCTAGTGACATTGAATGTCACAAATAGAATTGTATCTTCAATCTTATCCATTTCTGTCACCATATTCAATAACATAGTTGAATTGTGTAGATATGTGGGCATATTGGTAACAAAAGGTTGTAAGATCGAGTCCACATAAATGGCAATGGGTTGTTGTAAATAAGCCAATTGCGGAAACAATTGGTCTACCAGGCAATCGGGTAAGTCTCTTGTGAATTTTTGGTAACGTATAGAATACTGGTATACGTGGAAAAGAGACAGTAAGGAAACCAAGCGTATCCTTATCCAAAAAAACTTCCAGGTATAAGGTGGATAAATAGTCATCAATCTGTTTCTTGAACCCAGCCATAGGATCATGTGGTAATTTGCAATAAGTGGACAGATCATTAATTTGTGACAAGATCTCTGCTCTGTAGTCCTCATAATCCATGAGTACCAGTGCTCCTTTATCAGCTTCACATATAATTAAATTATCATCTTTTGTAAATGTTTTCCGGGAATTTTGTTCTTCCCTAGTAAAGTTGTTAAATGTATCCTTATGATGTACCTTAACTGATTTCTCCATTTATGCGGAACTGTCTATGTTCATTCTCAGTAGAGCCACATTTTTCTTTAAGTTTTAACTGTCGGAACTTCTGCATATTGGTATATAGGTGAAACGGATCAGAACAACAGGTAGGTATAAAAGACAGTCCCTTATCAAGAACCCTGTATTCAACAACATTGAGTTTATGTTGACTCAGACTGACCACAATATCAGGCTCTACTGTCTCTTGGGCTTGGGGTGGTGTTCTTCTTATACCCACCTATCCTAGTTAAAGCTCTCTGCCTCCCATGTTTTTTGAGCGTGTGACAACATCTATTGCCTCATCCCCAAGTGATGTTGAGGGATTTCTTTGGGGCTCACCATCCGAGCCTGAGCCAGAGCTGTCAACCTTAAGAAGATTTCATGGTTTACGATATTGGGGGCGTCTTGGTCATGTCAGATATTCCCTCTGTCGTTCTTGTCTGGAGAGTTACTACAAATAAACACGTTTGTCACGATAGTCACTGATCACAGCCTCTAATTTCTTATTTTTAAAATCAATTAATTCCGATTCATATTTATTCAGTTGTTCTTTAAGCTTATTAAGCCACACCTCAGTAGTATTACTCTGTAGCTTAGTTAAGTTAACCTGTTTGTTTTGTGTTATTTCTTTTTTTGTTTGTTTCAATAGGCGTCCCAGTTCTTGGATAACTAGTCATATAAGATCCAGTGAGCATTTATTTAAAATGCTACACCATTTCTCACAGAAGGCCGGATTGTTTCTGCCTAATTTGGGGATATTATGGATCCTAAATCATCTTGGGATGTAGCCTTTACGGTTATACTCTGAGAGATAAGTTCCATGTAGAATAAGATCTTTCTCCCTCTGTTTCAATTTTAGCAAGTGTATGTACACATAAGAGGGTTTATCTGTTGTTGGACCCATAGTCAGAGTGCCAAAACATATAAGGGTAGCATCCTCATCCGTAAAGTGGAAGGTGCTATCCCCTGGGATCGTTTCCATGGCATTAGCAGTGGCAGCATTCTCAATTTCACCTGTCATTATAGTATCAGTATGTCCTCAATATATATCAACAAAAAGCTGTTGGGTATAGTCAGTGGGAAATAGCACTCCAGAGTACAATATTCACAAACCCAGGGTGCTGCAAAGGCAAACAATATCCAAAACAAAAAGAGCACTCGCTGGGGATTCCATTTAAAAAAGTGTCACCTTTAATTAGTGAACATTTTTGGGGTCTTACCCCCTTATTCAGACATTTAAAAGTGCATAAACTTGGGGCATGGCTAGGTAGCGGCCATGGTGGGTCTCAATTTATGAAGCTCCTAGATCACTCCAAATAATCAGCAAAATATCCAAGATCATCTCTATCATCCAACTCTACATACTGTATACTAAATCCAATTACCTCATATTTTGATGATTTGATTGATACCGAGATTATCTATCTATGCTAACTGGGAGCTGATTTAGCCTGCTGAGAACCTAGGCGGTGGCCTACACCTTAACTTTAAATGACCCCCCCCCCCCCCGGTATCCCGGGTCGAGCAGCTCTTGATCTGCTGTTGATTTTAAAGTACATTCATCATGAAGGAATTCCAAATGCTCTTACAAGCTTTCTTACAGGATCTGGATTGCAAATTAGATAACAACTTTGAAGCCCTTATCACTATGGTAGGGAATGCAGGGCGGGAGGAGATCACCAGAATATCTGTTTGCCTAGCAACAGAGACCTCGCTATCTGATCAGCTCTTAGAAAATTTCCGAGACCATAGGAGAGCTATAGCACTCCGTATGCATAACTCACCTCAAATGGAAATAGCTGAGACAGCAGAACAAGATCAAGGCCCAGCAGAGTTTTATTTGAAAAGCTTTAGAGAAGCGTGTATGACTACAATACTAATACCGCCCCAAAAAATATATTCCGCTAATCCCTGCCCTAGTCTGATGGAAGAAGAGAGACATTTACCTCCGGTATCTGGACGTGGTAGAGCGGCCGACTCCCGTGACCGGACTTGGTTGTCTCAGAGAACTCTATCCCCATCTAAGAAACTGGCTGTGGTATGGCTACTTGGTTTGAAGGCGTGTACTCCGCAACCGGCCTTTACTACTACTTCAATCTCCTGACTCAACTCCCTCTCAATACCCTATCAAAACATTTCATAATGAGCCAGGTGGCAGCTTCATTCCAGAGCATATCTTTACGGAACTACACATCACCAATACCCATCTTCATTTACCCTGCTTGTCACTGTAGAATAGGGGTTGGATGAACATTATAATATATAAGGTTAGAAATCACTGAACTACATTCACCCTACAAATGGCTGGACTGTAGCTTATTTATGCCTTACAGACAGAGCTAAAAAAGTGACTGTTCCACAAGGACTGCTTACTGTACCAAACAGAATTTTATATGTGACCTATTATGTAAGGAGATGTCTGTAAAATAGGTACTCCGGTGTAATTCTTCTTGGGTCCTCTCAGTATAAATTACATAAACATGCTACTTATAAATGTATTATGGCATTACACTTCCGTTGGAGTACTGCTAAAGATGGCCATTAGGCCTGATAACATAACCTCTAATTTGTCCACAAGTCACAGAGTAGTTTATAAATTCTAAAATAACTAGCGAACTAGTTAAGTTACATGCCAAGCATCAACTTAATTATTCATATATAGTCTTATTTCATTGCATAGTAATTACTTATAGTGTATACTTGCTGGTTTGCATTTGCTTATAGATTTACACTGTCAAACCTTTATATAATACTAATTATTTGTTGTTTACTATGTTTTACTGTAGACATCGTTGCTGAGTGACTGAGTGACTTATGTTGTAAACTCACATGCTAGGACACTCTAACACTATGGGGCATATGTATGAAGGTCTGGCGGACCTGATCCAACACTGCGGATCAGGTCCGCCAGACCTCGCTGAATACGGCGAGCAATACGCTCGCCGTATTCAGCATTGCACCAGCAGCTCACAAGAGCTGCTGGTGCAACGCCGCCCCCTGCAGACTCGCGGCCAATCGGCCGCCAGCAGGGGGGTGTCAATCAACTCGATCGTACTCGATCGGGTTGATTTCTGGCAATGTCTGTCCGCCTGCTCAGAGCAGGTGGACAGGTTATGGAGCAGCGGTCTTTGTGACTGCTGCTTCATAACAGCTGTTGATTCTGGCGAGCCATATACAACCAGAAAAGAACAGGATCTCAAGTTTTAGAGAAACCTTATAAAGACAGGGAATACAGCACTTTTTTATTTAGCCAAAACACCTATTTATTAATTCTGTTCTAAGGCAAAGAACAGAAAACAGAAAGACATTGCAGATGCAGCAAATGTTAATACCCATTCTTATATCAACCAAAATATACACAGTATTATAACACTATTATTTTTATGTATTTTTTACACATTTTTTTTATCCTACGCAGCAATCCCTAAGGGGCCGATATAACAATGTCCACTGCACATCGATAAATGCTGACAGCATATGCTGTCGGCATTTATCATTGCCAATCGGCCGCTAGCAGGGAGTGTCAATCAACCCGTTGGTATACGATTGGGCTTATTGCTGTCCGCTGCCTCAGAGGTGACCATGAATCACTGGACTCTCATACATGTTAGTGTTTAATGCTAACTAAGGGTATAGAAATATCACTTATTAGTTCAGCTCTCGACCAATTAGAAATTTAGAAAATCCTTTATGCTGAGTTTCTAGGTATACAGCGCCTTAGCTAGTATTTAATGGCCACTCATGAAAATATATTTCAGGATTACTATAGTAAGCCCCGTATAAGCAAAATTATTTCCCAGGCGCAGCTTTTTATAAAAAAATTCTAATTCTTTTTTTCTTCATTTTAAAAAATGGTGAAAAACATCCTAGTAAATAAGTAATAAAAAGAGATAATAATAGGAATGGTCTAACGCGTTTCGGCTATGACATGTTGCTGTATTCATTGACCTGTCCAAATGCTATCTTGTGATTCTATATATAGGCCTCAAATCTGATTACATTAATTAATTACATCTGCTTCACCTTCTTGTTAACCATTTGTATTCATGTCAAGGATGCTCTTAGATACAATTATTTAAAGCAATTATTCTTAAAAGAAACTTAGTTACACAATGTACAATATTTAAACAGGCAGTAGACTCATATGGTTGAAACCAAATAGATAATTGTCAGGGTTTTTTCCCTGTTTTGTTTGCCATGTGCTGCTGGCAGCCATTTTCTCACCTCTCTTGCTGACTCTGGTGCATACTGTGTGATGCTGCTCATTTCCTGCACTTCCTTTTATGGCCAGACTGGTGTACATCATCCGTGTGAGACAGGATGCAGTCTCAGAATTGTGATGTCATCACTTATTATTTAAAGGGCCTCTGTTCAGTATGCTTTGCCCTTGCGTTGTCTCAGACCTGTTTGTGAGAGCTCCTGTGTATTACCTGGCTGTCTGACGTCTGGCATTACGCAAGGGCCATGAATCCTGATGGTGCTAATAATCCACCTTTACCTGCCATAATTTCCAGGATGGATGAACAGGATCACCGCTTGGATCAATTTGCCCTGCAAACCCTGCTGACTCGCACTTCACATTTGGACCAAAGTGTCCCGCAAGTTATGGCTGCTCCTGTTTCCGCTGCTGCACCTAGACCTACCAGGAGCATGTCCGGTTCTGCACCTCTACCTCAGCGTTATGGAGGCGATCCTAATCAGTGCAGAGGGTTTTTGAACCAGGTGGGTATTTAATTTGAGACGTTACCTCAAGCGTTTCCCTCTGACAGAGCTAAGGTAGGATTTCTCATCTCGTTACTCTCTGACACAGCTCTTGCCTGGGCTAATCCCTTGTGGGAGACTAATAAACATGTGATTTCAAATTACCCTGAATTTGTGGCCTCCTTTTGAAGGGTATTTGATGTTCCGGCTCGCTCCTCCTTTGCTGCTAAATGACTCATGTCCATTCAGCAAGGTACAAGATCTGTTGCTCAATATGCCATTGAGTTCCGAACGCTTGCCGCAGAGGTAGGTTGGAACAATGAAGCCCTTGTTTCCGCCTTCTTTCATGGGCTCTCTGATGCGATTAAAGACGAAGTTGCTGCCAGAGATTTACCAGAGGCATTGGTGTCTTTTTTTATCCTAATTGACATCAGACTAAGTGAGAGGCCCTCTTTCAAGGAGCGCTTGAGGAAGCCTCCTGTTCCGTTGTCTCCTACGTGTTTGTTCCCACCCATGCCTCCCTCTCCTCCCATGCCTCCTAGTCCTGAGTCACCAGGTACTGCTGAGCAGTTGGCATTCACGCATCTCTCCGCTGCGGAGAGGGCATTTAGGAGGAGGGAGGGGTTCTGCCTCTATTGTAGGTTACAGGGTCACTTTTGAAGTCTTGTCCTACACGGCCGGGAAACACTCACACCTAAGGTCCTGTCGGGGGCAGACCTTGGGTGGTTTATCCTCGTCCCCGGAACCGCTAAAGGAGAAACCTTTGGTTACTGTTGTCCTTTCCTGGGTGGACTCCTCCATAGTCACCCACGATCTTGTTGACTCCGGTGCTGCAGGCTATTTCATTGATAGTGCTTTTGTATCAAAGCACTCCATTCCTGTTTTGCCTTGGTCCATTCCGCTTGCTATTGAGGCCATTGATGGCAGGCCCCTTCAGCCTGCACTCGTTACTCACGAAACTGCTCCGTTATCCATGGCTGTTGGGGCTCTCCATTTTGAAACCCTCCAGTTCCAGGTGATAAACTCTCCACATTTTCCGGTTGTTCTGGGTTATCCCTGGCTCCAAAAGCACAATCCCAGTCTCGACTGGCGCAGGTCCGAAATTTTGTTGTGGTCTCCGCAATGTATTTCCACTTGTCTTCGGAAACCAGTTAAAGTTTTGTGCACTTCTTCGGTATCTCAATTGCCAGAGGAGTACCAAGAGTTCCTAGACGTTTTTGACAAGGTGCCTGCTGGTACGTAGCCTCCTCACCGGTCTTACGATTGTGCATAGACCTGCAACCCGGAGCCATTCCTCCTTGGGGCCGGGTTTACCCTCTGTCTGTTGTGGAGAATTGTGCTATGGAGGAGTATGTTGCCGATGCTCTGTCGCGGGGGATCATCCGCAAATCCTGCTATCCTGCAGGGGCTGGCTTCTTCTTTGTGAAGAAAAAGGGTGGCAAGTTAAGTCCATGCATCGATTATATGGGTCTTGGCCGGGTTTACCCTCTGTCTGTTGTGGAGAATCGTGCTATGGAGGAGTATGTTGCCAATGCTATGTCGCGGGGGATCATCCGCAAATCCTGCTATCCTGCAGGGGGGGCATTATGAGTATCTTGTAATACCCTTTGGCCTATGTAATGCTCCTGCTGTTTTCCAGGAATTTATTAATGATGTCCTACGAGATATGTTGCAACAGTGTGTTGTGGTGTACTTGGACGACATCCTCATACACTCACCCACACTTGAGGCTCATCATTCTGATGTTACACGGGTTCTTCAGAGACTACGTCAGAATGGCCTGTTTTGTAAACATGAGAAATGTGAGTTCCATCAGACTCAAGTAACCTTCCTAGGTTATGTTATCTCTGTTGCAGGGTTCTCCATGGATCCTGACAAGTTATCTGCAGTTCTGCAGTGGCCTCGCCCAGTTAGTCTTCGGTCTATTGAACGTTTTTTGGGGTTCACCAATTACTATAGAAAGTTTATTAAAAACTTTTCTTCCTTGGTTAAACCTATCACAGACATGACCTGTAAAGAGAATGATCCACTCCATTGATCACCTACTGCCATTAAGGCCTTTGATAGTCTTAAGACTGCCTTTGCTGCCGCTCCAGTTCTTTTATTATATTTGTAATGTCTGGAGCTACTGAAATGTGCGACTCCTCTGATTCACAGTTGGCTCCGCCCCCTGCTGCCGCTCCAGTTCTGGCTCATCCTAACCCTGTCCTTCCTTTCGTTCTTGAGGTTGATGCATCTGAGACTGGAGTAGGTGCCTTCTTGTCTCAACGTCCTATGCCTGACGGTTCCTTGCATCCATGTGGTTTCTTCTCTAACAAATTGTCTCCAGCGGAGTGCAATTATGAAATTGGCGACAGGGAATTACTGACCATAATTTTGGCACTCAAGGAATGGAGGCATCTTCTCGAGGGTACTAGCGTGCCAGTGCTCATTCTTACTGACCACAAGAATTTAACTTATCTATCTGAAGCAAAACGTTTGTCACCCCGACAGGTCAGATGGGCGCTATTTTTGTCTCGGTTTAATTATGTGGTCTCCTACCTGCCTGGTAGTAAGAATGTTAGGGCTAATGCCCTCTCTCGACAATTTTCCCCTCTGTCCAAGGAGGAGTCTGTACCTACTCCAGTTATACCTCCTGACCATATTTTGGCAACCATACATACTAATTTGACTTCTCCCTTGGGGGAGGAGATCCTGGCTGCACAAACCAATGCACCTCCTGAGAAACCTAGTGGTAAGTGTTTTGTTCCTGAGAATCTTCAAACTAAACTTTTGAACACTTACCACTATCCTAAAGCTGCAGGTCACCCAGGCAAGAACCAAATGATTTGGTCTGTCACTTGACAATTCTGGTGGCCAGGTCTTCGTTCTGATGTTGCTGCGTATGTTGCCTCCTGCTCAGTTTGTGCACAGAATAAGACTCCTCAACGTCTTCCTGTGGGTCTCCTTCAACCTATTGCTAATGGTGAACGTCCTTGGACACATCTTTCCATGGACTTCATTCTCGAGCTCCCTGTTTTCAATGGCAATACTATTATCCTTATGGTGGTTGACCGTTTTTCTAAAATGTCACATTGCATTCCCTTGAAGAAGTTGCCTACCGCTCAGGAGCTTGCTTCAATTTTTGGCGGGAGATCTTCTGTTTACATGGGTTACCCAAGGAGATAGTGTCGGACCGGGGTAGCCAGTTTGTCTCCAGATTTTGGCGTTCCTTTTGTGCTCAAATGGGGATCCAGCTTTCCTTCTCCTCGGCATATCACCCTCAATCCAAAGGGGCTGCGGAATGGTCTAATCAAGCTCTGGAACAGTTCCTCCACTGCTATGTCTCAGATCACCACAATAATTGGTCTGAACTGTTACCTTGGGCAGAGTTTGCTCGTAATAGTGCTCTTAATGCTTCCTCCAAGTTAACCCCGTTCATGGTGAATTATGGGTTCCAACCATCCTTGTTGCCCAATTTATTCATGTTTCAGGGTATTCCGGCTTTGGAGGAGCATCTCCGGCAACTCCATTCCACGTGGGTGCAGATTCAGGATTGCCTTCATCGTTCTATGCAGCGCCAAAAGTTCCAGGCTGATTGTAGGCGTCTGCCAGCGCCTTCCTACCAGGTTGATGAGAGAGTTTGACTGTCCTCCTGCAACTTGAATCTTCATGTGCCTTCCAATAAACTGGCACCCCGTTATGTTGGTCCTTTTCGAATACTCCTACCAGTCAATCCTGTGGCCTATGCTCTTGACCTTCCTCCTGCAATGCACATCTCCAATGTTTTTCATGTCTCCCTCTTGAAACCATTGGTTTGTAATCGGTTTACCACTGTGTTGCCTCATCCCCGTCCTATCTTTGTTGACAACCATGAGGAGTATGAGGTCAGCAGCATTATTGACTCTTGTATGTCCAGGGGCCGCGTACAGTATTTGGTTCACTGCAGGGGCTACGGTCCGGTGGAGCGTTCATGGGTTCCCTCCTCTGATGTTCATGCTCCTGCCCTCCTCCGTGCCTTCCATGCCCGTTTCCCCAACAAGCCTTTTGTCCTTCCGCGGGGAGGGGTCGTTGAGGGGAGGGTACTGTCAGGGTTTTTTCCCCTGTTTTGTTTGCCATGTTCTGCTGGCAGCCATTTTACTCACCTCTCTTGCTGACTCTGGTGCATACTGTGTGATGCTGCTCATTTCCTGCACTTCCTTTTATGGCCAGACTGGTGTACATCATTCGTGTGAGACAGGATGCAGTCTCAGAATTGTGATGTCATCACTTATTATTTAAAGGGCCTCTGTTCAGTATGCTTTGCCCTTGGGTTGTCTCAGACATGTTTGTAAGAGCTCCTGTGTATTACCTGGCTGTCTGACGTCCCTCCTGGTTCCTGATCCCTGGCTTGTTCCTGACTCTGCTGTTCTCCTTGTTCCTGATTCCGGCTCGTCTGACTACTCGCTTTGGCTCCTGACTCTGCTCGTCTGACTACCAGCTCTGGTTTTGATTCCTGGCTTGTTTTTTGACTTGTGGACTTTTTATTATTTTTTGGTATTAATAAAGGTGTGATTATTTTTGCACTTCTCGTCTCAGTCTGATTCCTGGCACCCTGACAATAATACATTCTCTCATATATTAGGAATTAATTTAGACTTAGTTAATATTTTCCAAAATTCATATTACATAGTGCATGTGAAGAGTTTACTTATACACTCAATTTACAATACTTTATTTATATGTGTTTAGAATTGTTTAATTAAATTTATTTCTTTATTCCCAAACATTTATAATATCAAATTCAGAATTATATCCCAATGGAATCTGAGTATTTAGTTTGTGAATACAATGTATTCCTGGCTATCTGACCCGAGCAACTGGGATCTGTCACCTCCTCTAATGGGTGTTTTAACAACTTCTAAATGAATCTACATTTTGATTGTGTTTGTAGATGAAATGCCTGGCCAATGCTGAACATGGGGTAATTATTCTTAAAGGGAAATTAAACCCAAAATTCAGATAGAGAATACAATTTTAAACAACTTTATAATTTACTTCTAGTATCTAATTTGTTTCATTCTCTTGGTATCATTTGTTAAAGGAGCAGCAGTGAACTAATGGTTTCTAACTGAACATTAGTGAGCCAATGACAATCAGTATAAATATGCATCCACCAATCAACAGCTAGAATCTAGGTTCTCTGCTGCTCCTGAGCTTGCCTAGATAAACCTTTCAGCAAAGGATAACAAGAGAAGGAAGCACATTAAATACTAGAAGTAAATTGGAAAGTTGTTTAAAATTATATTCTCTATCAGAATCATGAATTTTTTTGTTTGTTTCATGTCCCTTTAATGTCTCCTAGGTGTTCACGTATACGTGTTCTTGCCTCACGTGTAGTTAACCCTACATATTGACATTTACATAAGTTACATTTAGCTAGATAAACTACATAACATGAACTACAGTTTGCACAACCTTTTATATCGAAAATTTCACCTGTTGAATAAAAATCTGAATGTATTGGTTATCATATGATATTCACAGGCTTTGCAACGTCTGTTGCCCCATCTAAAACAGCCATTGTGGGTTGACCAAGAACTTCTAGTGGATCTTTGTGTTTTATTTTTAAGCATACTTGGCAAAAGAATGTTACCCAGTGTGTTATTTTTAGAATAAACATATCTATATCCTTTTCCTATTAAATCTTTAAGAATGTCATCACCATACAAAATAGGGAGATATCTTTTTCCACATATCTCATTATATTGATTAGAATATTTTGTTATGAAAACTGGTCTATTATCTTTTTCTTTCACCTTCAATAGATCTTCACCTTTATATTTTTCTACTTCATTTGTTGTTTTATGGACACTCTTTTAGGAATAACCTCTGTTAATCAATCTTTCTTTTAACTCTTCACCTGCTCTTTGATAATGTCTATTCTCAGAACAGTTTCTTTTGACACTCATCATTTGTCCTTTCACAATTCCCTTGAATACATGTCTGGGGTGACTACTGGTCGCATGCAAAAGTACATTTCCTGCAATAGGTTTGCGATATAAATCTAATATTACCCTTTTTCCAACAGTCTCTCCAGTCAATGTTATATCAAGGAAATTAATTTTCTCCTTGTGCCATTCATAGGTAAACTTAAGTCCCATTTGATTGTTATTAAGACATTTCACAAAGATACTGGCTTCTATTTAATTAGAATCCCCAACCAATATTAGGTCATCTATAAATCTTTTATAGTTGACTATACATTTCCGAAAGGGATTACGATCTCCATAGATAAATTCTTTTTCAAACCAGCCCATTACTAGGTTTGCGTATGAGGGGGCAAAGCGCGCCCCCATAGCAGTACCTTGTTTCTGTACAAAGTGCTCATTTTCAAAACTAAAGCTGTTATGCTCTAAGAGAAATGTAATAACCTTTTCAGAATATACATCTTAAAATCTGAGTCTAGGTCATCATCTCTATCCAGAAAGTACTCAATGGCCATAAGTCCTACCGAATGTGGAATTCAAGAATATAATGAGACTGCATCCACAGTCAGTCAACTATAGCTGTGTTCCAATTTATATTCATTAAATATGTTAAGGATGTGGATGGTGTCTCTTACAAAGCTACTCAGCTTGAGGCCATAGGGTTGCAGAATATCATCAATCCACTCTGATAGATGCTCTAATAAAGAGCCATTCACTGAAACTATCGGTCTTTCTTTTATGTCCGTTAACCCTTTATGTGTTTTAGGCACATGATTATATATATATATACAGTATATATATATTTATATATATATATATATATATATATATATATATATATATATATATATATATATATATATATATATATAGTAAACCCCAGTAATAGGCCATAAATCTATAGAACTAAGAGGTATGTAAGTTTAACAGTAATACGATCAACTGTGAATATGACAAGATCACAAGTGTATCCTAGAGCTGAGATGGTATTGTACGCGATGATATAAAGGTCTAACAGTTTATTTGGGAATGGGTAGATGCGGACACTATCTATAATAGTTTCCATGGCAACGCATAAACAATAGCTTGATACGGCATGTTTGTTTAGCCTAGATTGTTATGAGAGAGTTATTACTAATAATCAGCATTTGAAATAGTGTGTGATATTCCTTGTATTGATGTTTCTTTTGTTTCATCTGTTGCCCGGGATGTCACTTCTAGGGGGTGGAGCGGCTACCTGGGAGAGCGTGGAGACTGGCATTGGAAAGTAATATATATCTCTGAGGTGGTGGGGTAAGTTTATGCACTTTTATATGTCTGAAGAAGGGGGTAAGACCCGAAAACATTCACTAATTAAAGGTGGCACTTTTTAAAAAAGAATCCCCAGCAAGTGCTCTTTTTGTTTTGGATATATATATAAATGTATTACTGCTCACATGTATACTGTATACACGTGCTAATTCAACACACTTAAGTGTATGCAAGTGTTTTGCAAGCCCTAGTGAATTATGAAAAAGTCACATTACACCCTGAACAAAAAATATTATGGCCAAAAAAGGTCTAAAACTTGGTGGTGGTGGTGGGGCGCAACATAATTTTGAGTGCCTAGGGCAGCACAAACCTAACTACACCACTGACAATTAGTGATTGTTTTAATTAGTTCAGTATTGAGTACAAGTAACAGCAGTGCAGGAATTGTTAATCCATTAGAGGTTGAGACCGTTATGCAATTGTCTAAACATCTTTCTAACATGCTTTTTATAGTAGAAAAATAGCTCATAATTACATAATACTTTGTCTGTACTATCTGAATAAAAGAATAGTCTATTGAATGAACAACCCCTGCTTCAGTTATTTCCAGGATGAAAGCTTCTGTCATCATAAGCCAAAAACAATTTAGTGCAAAGTCACTATAGAATTCAGGGCTTTATTTGCAAACTGAGTTTTTTTAATGTGAGGAGCACTTTATGACTTATCATACATTCATTTGCATGGCATGCATTAGATGTTATGATCACAGGCAAAATACAATTTTTTTTTGTTTCCTTACAAAAGTAGATTAGCACGGGTCACTGACATCACACTGATCCACCCTGTGCTGGCCAACTTAAAGATGGAAATAGCAACAGATGGCATTGCTAGTTCTTATAGATGGACAATGAAATATGTGTTTTTTTGTTGGAACTGCATTCCATTTCTAATTGATGCAAAGATATATATAATCTATAGTAATTTTGCATTAGTTATTTAAGCTTTCTATTAATTAGTAGGAAAAGTTAAGCAGAAAAAGGGCAGAAATGGACAAGGTTGTTCCACTTGTGATTGGCTCACTTGTCAAGGTTAGCGGCTCCTCTGTAAGACTTCATCTATCTGCAAGTTTCTTAAGTCAATTCTTGGATATTTGCACATTTACTTGAATGTCCTGGTGTTCATGTACCTTTGTTGCTAGATACATAAATCTAGGCTTTCCTGACTTGCTCTCTGTCTTAGCTCCCGGCAGTTCATCTGCCTGCTACCTGACCGTAGATCTCGGCTTTTCTTGTTGTTGCTTGTGAATTTGCTCCAAGTTTCAAGATGGTTTGACTTCCTGTCTTCCTTCTTAATCTCAACTAGTTACTGGTACTTTTTGCTGTCTTCCCTCCAAGTTTGATGGCTATATATATTCCTGGTTATCTGACTCTCAGATTGCTGCCATTTTAGACCCAAGTTTGATGGCTATATGTATTCCTGGTTATCTGACTCTCAGTTTGCTGCCATTTTAGATGCAAGTTTGATGGCTATATGTATTCCTGGTTATCTGACTCTCAGTTTGCTGCCATTTTAGATGCAAGTTTGATGGCTATATGTATTCCTGGTTATTTGACTCTTAGTTTGCTGCCATTTTAGATGCAAGTTTGATGGCTATATGTATTCCTGGTTATCTGACTCTCAGTTTGCTGCCATTTTAGATGCAAGTTTGATGGCTATATATATTCCTGGTTATGTGACTCTCAGCTTGCTGCCATTTTAGACCCAAGTTTGAGATGCCTGCCTATTACTCTGTTTCCAGATTTTGGGTTGGCATACTTTCTAACCTGACATCCCAAGGCTCTTACTCCCTATGCTGTGAGCTGTGTACATTTCCTGTTACTGTGAGGGGTAAATTATTCTATGCATCAGGGATCCTAAACTCTCAATATTACCATTACAGTGAGATAAAACTTTATTTGTTGTATCGAAATGAGGGTAATTTAAAAAATATTAGCACATTTTAAATGGATTTTGCATCCTTTAGGAATACTACTTTTTTATATGCTCGACTCGAAGATGTTGTTTTACGTTTTACCAATAAAGCTCTATCCTTCAACATCAGTTTTGCAATAAAAGTTTTTTTTTCTCTTCTTAGTGTATGTTGGACACTGGGCACACTTTAACCCTTTAGAGAGAGCTGAATGTATGACGCAATATGCACAATCTGTGAGTGTATGTGTACATCTGTATGCAGTTATATACAAACACTTTGAGCTGGTTATATAAAATGGTAAACCGTTTATATATACAGGTGGCCCTCGTTTTACAACGGTTCAATTTACACCATTTCCGAATAACAACCTTTTTTTCCAGTCATGTGACTGCTATTGAAAAGCATTGAGAAGCAGTGCATTTATTAAAATAGCCAGTAGGTGGAGCTGTCTGCTTGTGTTGCAGCAAAGCCAAGCAAGCTGACATTAATCAGTTTAACCAGACCTGAGCTATCGAGCAGATTTCAATGGAACAAGATCTTCCTGTCTATAAATCAGTCCAGATTGGAATGCATAGAAAGAACTGTTTGCAGAAAAATGCAAGTGAAGTCTGTGTTGTGTGATTATTTTATTAGGTTTATAATGCTGTTTAGCAAATGTTTTTGTTCATTTAACTTAGTTTAATTATATATTCTGTGTTGTGTGATTATTTTATTAGGTTTATAATGCTGTTTAGCATTTAAAGTCTTCATTTCAAAGCTTTAAAAATAATGTATTAGGTGTTACTTATGACAATTTTGAGAGGGGCCTGGAACCCATCTCCCTCACTTCCCATTGACTTACATTATAAACTGGGTTTCAATTTACAACGGTTTCGATTTACAACCATTCCTTCTGGAACCTAACCGCGCATAAACTGAGGGCTACCTGTATAAAAAAAAACAATATACGTTCATTGTTTATTTTGTCCCCTTTTCCTGTAATTCCATTCTGAAATTTTGAGCAGGACACTGTTATATTCCACACAGCCATTGGCTGCACACTCTAGTGACCTATTTATAACTGTTCCTAATTGGCCACAGCAAAGAAGCTAACCTAAGTTACAACATAGCAGCTCCCATTGTTTTATAGACACTAAAACGTTAAACTTATTTTGTCAATATTTAAACAGCTAATGAAACTTTAAAAAAATACATCTACATATTATTCTCAGACTAATCTTTTCTTTAAATGCTTCATTCTGTCTATTATTTAGTATTGAATGTCGCTTTAAGAAATGAAGGAAATCTTGTGAGAACAAATGTCAGGAAGTGTGTGTATTGCTCTTTTGTTGCATTGCCAAGTTAAATGACCCAGGGGAAGCTTCTTAGCACCTTGTATTGCCCTTAGCTGATCTAAACTGTAAATTGAATTATACAAAAATAATAATAAAAAAATATTGTTCATATTGCCACTAGGTGGTGCTAAAGAATCGCTATAATGCATTTCTGTAAATTACAGTCGAAATGCCAATTACTTCAATACCATAACTACTAGCTTTATGGTGTTTCCATACTCTTTCACTCATCTTGAGTTACTAAATTATAAAACAGTCTTACTAGACCAGACATTTTAAATTTCCAGCCAGTGAAGTTAACATTGTTTTATCTTTAGTTAATAAGCATACCAGAGTGACATTTGGAATGGAAATACCTACAAACTCCATGAACATTATTCATTCATAGAACATATTTCAGCTCATATTTTTTTTTATAAAAGAGATGTCAAAAAGCTACAAATCATGCTATATCTTATTCACTTGGGTGCAAGTTTCATTTAGAATCTAGATAATGAAGTCTTTTAAAAATTGTTTTAAATAAATTAATTTACATTTGATCTGTATATAAGTGATGCAGCTATAATGCAGAAAAAAAATGAAATAGAGAATATATGTCTAATTTTTTGTAATGCCTCTATTAAAGGGACATGAAACCCCATTTTTTTCTTTCAAGATTCAGATAGAGCATGCATTTTTAAATAACTTTCCAATTTACTTCTGTTATAAAATGTGCTTCATTCTCTTGGTATCCTTTGTTGAAGGAGCAACAATGCACCACTAGGAACTAGCTGAACACATCAGTAAGCCAATGTCAAGAGGCATATATGTGTAGCCACTAATTAGCAGCTAACTCCCAGCGGCGGAGCCTAGGTATGCTTTTCAGCAAAGGATACCAAGAGAACTAATCAAATTAGGTAATAGAAATAAATTGGAACGTTATTTAAAATTGTATGCTCTGTCTCAATCATTAAGGAAAATGTATGGGTTTCATGTCCCTTTAATGGAGTAAAATAGTATTTTTAACTGAAACATATAATGGCTGTCAGGGGCATCTTCACACATTTTTCAGAGGGAAAGAAGGCAAAAAACAGTGGCGTCACTAGAGTTGGTGTCACCCGGTGCGGTACGTTATGGTGTCACCCCCCCTCCCCCCAGAAAGCAGACACATACAAACACAAAAACACAGGCACACACACATATAAACACTCAGACACACTCAGACAAACTTAAAAACACACTCGGATGCACACACAAACACTTGGAAACACACACATGCACAAAAACACTCAGACACACACAAAAACACTCAGACACACACACAAAAACACTCAGGCACACACACAGAAACACTCAGACACACACACTAAAGCACTCAGACACACACACAAAAATTCTCAGACACACACACACACAAAAACACTCAGACACACACATACACAAAAACACTCAGACACACACACACATACAAAATATGTAAACTGCACTGCATTAATTATAAAGCTCATGCCTAGAGATGCTCCCTGGCTCAGCAGAGCATCAAATGAAAGATAAACAGAGCACTCTAAAAAATAAATCACTAAAGAAAAGGTTTAGGCGCGCAACTATGAAAATTCTGCTCTCTTACTCTGTTCCAAGTCTGTCAGTGCACAGCCCCGGGCCGCGTGTCTTCCGCTTCTTATGGCCAAGCACCTCTGCCCTCTGCCCACCCCCAGAGCTCCGCCTGCCCTCCCCTCCTACCTCTTCAGTGTGAACTTAGTGTAGCGTTACCGTACCGGTCTGGTGGGCATCATACATGGCTCCTTCGCTTTAGAGACAGTGTTAGACAGTCATGCGGTCAGGTGCCAGGCATCCCCCTCATGATTTCCCAGTTCCCGATTAGAGAGACAGCACAGCAGTGAGTGACTCCACTGCTCCACATGCCACTGAGCAGTGATCACAGATAGGCAGGCAGGTTTAGGCTAGCAGCACAACTTTGCAAGCCCCACGGCACGCCCACAACATTCATAGTGAAATTGGGTAGTGGAGGAGCAAAGTACAAACAAGCAAAAGCAGCCGGGAAAACTATTTGTGGAAATTGCAGCGCTGGCTCAAAAAAATGAAGTGTCTACAACTTCCCCAGTCCCACTGATGTTCACAAATGCTGGCCCCTCTAATAAAAAAAATATATGCATCTCTACATTGTATTTCTTTGAATTTTAATAGGGTGTCACCCAGGTGCGGCCCGCACACCCCGCACCCCCCTAGTGACGCCACTGGCAAAAAATAAAATAAAATAGAATACCTAAACATAATAATATCAGTCGCATGTAAAGCAGGAGTAAGTTGCTTGTTGAACATATGAGCTGTACATGGTTTAAAAATCGTAGCTCACTGGTATCGGAAAACTCAAATCACTCAAATTGTTTATTATGCATCTGAGGGGGCATTTGTCCCTTCATGTCCCCCATTGAGAAGTTTAGGATGTCTGGATAAGAATCATATGTAGTTTTTGGATTAGTTATTGCCAGGGGGATCTATAGAACTTTGTGGTCCTAACAAAAATGAACAAAAAAAAGGTAAATGCCATTATGCCAATAATGATAGGTGAATTAGTATTAATCATCTATTTCTACTTGCAAATCCTTACTTTCCTTGATAAATCTCCATTTCATGCTGCTGCTAACTGTACATTGTGAATTTGTGACTTAAAGGGATATGAAACCCAACATATTTCTTTCCTGATTCAGAGCATACCATTTTAAGCAACTTTCCAATGTATTACTATTATCTTATTTGCTTAATTCTCTTGGTACCATTTCTTGAAAAGCATACCTAAATAGGCTCAGAAGCAGTATGGGACCTAGCTGCTGATTGGTGGGTGCACATATATATGCCTCTTCTCATTTGCTTACCTGAAATGTTTAGCTTTGCTGCTCCTTCAACAAAAGGAACCCAAGAAAGTGAAGAAAGTGTGATAATACAAGTAAAAAAGAAAGTTATTTAAAAATGTATGCTGTGTTTGATTTGTGAAAGAAAATTTTTGGGGTTCATGTCCCTTTAACTTGCTTTCTCCATTCACACCCTGCCTTAGCATCCTCCTTCTGTTTTTAGACTCTGTTACTGCTATTTGTTGAAGGTATGAAGCTAAACTCACTGAACATAAAAAAGTGTTTTTCTATGGGAATATTGGTATATAAATAACATTTATTCAATGCATTGCCCTCTTGTTTACATGCAGTCATGTTCAGAAACTATGAGCACTGCACAGTAAGTCATATTTTACCACCTTGAGGACCCAGGGGTGTTTCTAAAGCAATTTAAACATTCTTCTCTCAAGGGTATCATTTTGGGAAACTTTTACTTGGAACTGATGTTGGTACTGTCAATTAGCTCCATGTTCATAGTGCATTTAGCACTGTCTCTATACTAACCTAAAAATATAATTTGAGCCCATTTGTGACATCAAAATAAATTAGATTTGAGGTTTTAGTTACGCTTTTACAGTGTTAAAATGTATTAAAATGTTTAATTAATCCATTCTAGTGAAGATACGCTATAACTTACTTTTTAATGTGGAGATGAAATTCTAATATCCCGCGCTCCAGTCACCCACTTCATAAGCAACTGTTTTTGTGAGAGGTTTAAACTGTTTTCCAATTGGCACTTCAAAAAAATTGTGTGAGTGCCGTATGGCTAGAGTGTTTGATTGCAGTTATTGGGGCCGATTTATCATTGTCTGTCCGACATGATACGCTGTCGGCATTTAACATTGCACAAGCAGTTCTGGTGAACTGCTTGTACAATGCTGCCCCCTGCAGAGTCGCGGCCCCTAGCAGGGGCTGTCATTCAACCCGAACATATAGGATCGGACGGATTGCAGACCGCTGCTTCATAACTGCAGTTTCCGGTGAGCCTGAAGGCTCGCGCAGAAACAGGGGCATCAGGGGCTATTCGGCCCTTGATAAATCGGCCCCATTGTCTCCAAAGGCTGTGCTATGAAATATTAGGTTAAGAGTACCAATACTTTTGTCCGTGACATTTTACTAAAAGTAAAGTTCCTGTTCTATTACATTTTAAATAAAGAATGATGGATACCAAATACATTTGTCAATTTTTACTTAGTTCAGAGAAAATTGTGCATTTTCCTAAAAAAGTGGAAGGATACCTATACTTTCGGCCCCATGTGTAGATGCAGCTGTATTGAGTTAACAAATTAGCTATCTGGGCAAAATACCTATACTGTCAACAGAAATTTATTTGTGCTTAAACCATTTACAGAAAATACATTAGCTCTTTTAATTCTTAAACGTTTTTAACAGACTCTTTCTAGTGCAAATAAATCCAGATTATCTTAACTGAAATGAATATAAAATATATATTTATCTGGCATTGAAAACAGATACTGTACATACTGACAAAAGTGTGTGTGTATCTGTGTGCACAAGGGTAAGAGCCATAGAATTATTGTATAGATTATTAGCAAATCTAGGCAGGTATCCCTGCTTGCTTATCCCCAGAAGTACTTTATTATTATTATTATCGGTTATTTGTAGAGCGCCAACAGATTCCGCAGCGCTATAAACAAAGGGGGAGTACAACAAAACAATTATAGGGTAGAGGGCCCTGCCAAGAGTTGCACTGTTGTAGTCAGCTCTTAAGAAGGTGATCTACAAACAGCTGGACTTTTAGGCTTACATGCTAAGAGGGTTCAGGGGATTGCAGTGGAGGAGAGGAACTGGTATTAGGAAAGGTTAGCGTAGGTTGTATGCGTCCCTGAACAGTAGAGTCTTTAGGGAGCACTTGAAGCTTTTAAAACTAGAAGAGAGTCTTGTGGAGCGAGGCAGAGAGTTCCACAAGATGGGAGCCAGTCTGGAGAAGTCCTGTAAACGGGAGTGTGATGAGGTGACAAGAGAGGGGGAGAGTAGGAGGTCATGAGCAGAGCGAAGGGGACGGGAGGGAGAGTATCTGGAGACAAGGTCTGAGATGTAGGGGGGAGCAGTGCAGTTGAGGGCTTTGTATGTAAGAGTGAGAGTTTTGTGTTTGATCCTAGAGGCAAGAGGAAGCCAGTGAAGGGATTGGCAGAGAGGCGCAGCAGATGAAGAGGAGAGTATTGAAAGTGGAGAACAGACGTTTTGGGTTTGAAGAAAGATTAGAGATAAGAGTAGAGAAGTAGTGTTGCTTGTGGAGATTAAGGGCAGAGTAGTAGGAGTTTAAGATGAATTTGTAATGAAGAAAATCAGCTGAACTCCGTGATTTTCTCCAATGCCGTTCAGCAGTACGGGAACATCTGCGTAGGTACCGTGTCAAAGGAGTATGCCAAGGCTGGGGATGAGTGTGTGATTTCCGAGCAGTGGTAAGAGGGGCGAGATTGTCAAGTACTTTCTATATATTGTTACCAATGCACCAGGGAACTCTGGGTAAGATATGAAAATTAGATAGACAATAGCTCACACTTTTTTGATTCAAAGTATTATGTTCAACCTCAACAATTCCCTTTAATTGGTGGGTGCAGCAAAAAAAGAGAGAGCACAATACCTGTTTCAAGTTTATTAACGCTCATCAGCAGAAGATAGGTTAGATTTGCTGCTTGGTGAAGCTTATTTCCAGAGGAAAAGAAATACTCATTCGAGTTATGGTGGAAATAAATGCATGATATTAAAATCCTCCATGTCATAAAAGTAAGGGTCATTATAGTCGAAAAATGCTCTAAGCATGGGGGTTAAACGCACAGTAGAAGGGCCACTCTTTGTGTTTCTAGTGGTTGTTCATTCCTGTGTGAGAGTTAATGTATTCAATGACAATTGGCTAGAAAAGATAGGTGAAGTGAGCTTCAATACATTCAAAATATAGGCTTGCCTTAAAGGGACAGTCAAGTCCAAAAAAAACTTTCATTATTCAAATAGGGCATGTAATTTTAAACAACTTTTCAATTTACTTTTATCACCAATTTTGCTTTGTTCTCTTGGTACTCTTAGTTGAAAACTAAACATAGGAGGTTCATATGCTAATTTCTTAGACCTAGAAGGCCACCTCTAATCTAAATGCATTTTGACAGTTTTTCACCACTAGAGGGCGTTAGTTCATGTGTTTCATATAGATAACATTGAGCTCATGCACGTAAATTTACCGAGGAGTGAACACTGATTGGCTAAATTGCAAGTCTGTCAACAGAACTGAAATAAGGGGGAAGTCTGGAGAGGATTAGATACAAGGTAATTACAGAGGTAAAACGTATATTATTATAACTGTGTTGGTTATGGAAAACTGGGGAATGGGTAATTAAGGGATTATCTATCTTTTAAAACAACAACAATTCTGGTGTTGACTGTCCCTTTAAAGGGCCATTATAGTCAGAAAAATACATGTTCTCATCCGTTACGGCATGCAATTTTAAGACTTTTGACGCTAGACTATTGTTTGTTTAATCCCGCAAAAATGGGTTAAACACACTGTAGTGATACTACTCGTGGTTCGCAGTAGCATTGATCTGCCCATCCCAAGCGGTGATTTTACTGTGTGTTTAACCCCTTTGAGCAGGGTTGCTAGGTGTAAAATGACATGATCTGACAGATTAGAGCAGGTAATTTTTTGACTATTATGCGCCTTTAATGATGGATCATAGAAAATGTTTGATTATATTGTTTCTTTAAAGAAACATTGTTCTGCCATGCAGATGAAAGAGCAAAATCTAGGCATGTACATCCTAATAATCTTTTTCTGAAGGAAGTTCTATAATACCTCAGTGACAGAGACACTTCCTAGTACTGCACATTAACCAATGAGCATTAACAGGAAGTACCTATCTGCCAATGAGTAAAAGCATCAAGTGCCTTCAGCAAAAAAGTACCTATAAGAAAATGAACATTAGCAGAAAATGCAGAATACTGCCCTATTAGTTTAACTTTAAACTGCTTTTACTGCATATTTTTTCAGGCCAAAAATGTCAACAAGTTTTAATGCTACTCTTTCTATATGGATAATAGGATGTTTTTCAGTACAAAAAGTACTCTTTTAAAGAATAGCTACACACATATTCATATACAGTATCTCACAAAAGTGAGTACACCCCTCACTTTTTTGTAAATATTTTATTATATCTTTTCATGTGACAACACTGAAGAAATGACACTTTGCTACAATGTAAAGTAGTGAGTGTACAGCCTGTATAACAGTGTAAATGTGCTGTCCCCTCAAAATAACTCAACACACAGCCATTAATGTCTAAACTGTTGGCAGCAAAAGTGAGTACACCCCTAAGTGGAAATGTCCAAATTGGGCCAAATTAGCCATTTTCCCTCCCCGGTGTCATGTGACTCATTATTGTTACAAGGTCTCAGGCATGAATGGGAAGCAGGTGTGTTAAATTGGATGTTATTGCTCTCACACTCTCTCATACTGGTCACTGGAAGTTTAACATGGCACCTCATGGTAAAGAACTCTCTGAGGATCTGAAAAAAAAATTGTTGCTCTACATAAAGATGGCCTAGGCTATAAGAAGATTGCCAAGACCCTGAAACTGAGCTGCAGCACGGTGGGCAAGACCATACAGCAGTTTCACAGGACAGATTCCACTCAGAACAGGCCTCACCATGGTCGACCAAAGAAGTTGAGTGCATGTGCTCAGCATCATATTCAGAGGTTGCCTTTAGGATATATACGTATGAGTGCTGCCAGCATTGCTGCAGAGGTTGAAGGGGTGGGGTCAACCTGTCAGTGCTCAGACCATATGCCGCACACTGAATCAAATTGGTCTGCATGGATGTCGTCCCAGAAGGAAGCCTCTTCTGAAGATGATGCACAAGAAAGCACGCAAACAGTTTGCTGAAGACAAGTAGACTAAGGACATGGATTGCTGGAACCATGTCCTCTGGTCCGATGAGACCAAGATAAAGATATTTGGTTCAGATGGTGTCAAGCGTGTGTATTGGCAACCAGGTGAGGAGTACAAAGACAAGTGTGTCTTGCCTACAGTCAATCATGGTGGTGGGAGTGTCATGGTTTGGGCCTGCATGAGTGCTGCCGGCACTGGGGAGCTACAGTTTATTGAGGGAACCATGAATGCCAACATGTAATGTGACATACTGAAGCAGAGCATGATCCCCTCCCTCTGGAGACTGGGTCACAGAGCAGTATTCCAACATAATAACAACCCCAAACACACCTCCAAGATGACCACTGCCTTGCTAAAGAAGCTGAGGGTAAAGGTGATGGACTGGCCAAGCATGTCTCCAGACCTAAACCCTATTGAGCATCAGGCCGCCATCAGGGGGTGACAGGGGTGACTCCTGTCAGGGGCCCAATGGGCTAGGGGGGCCCCATGAGGCAAGAACTAAAAAAATATATATTTTTTTTAAATTTTGGCAGCCACCAGTGGGTACTACAGCAGAGTGCTAATTGAGCATGGGAAATGTTATTATAAGGAGTAAAGTATTAGCATTTGAGAGGACTTCTGAGCACTAAACGACTATGCACAGTGTGAGACAGACTTGGCACTTTGTTTGTAGAGTGTGTGCCTGAGTCAGACGGCTGATCACTTTCATTTGCAGAGAAGGTAGGAATTACTTAGCAAATGTTTTTTATTTCTTTGTGCAATTTAAGATTGTAACTTCAGTGTGGTAGTAGTTGTATGGTGGGGCCAGGGGTCCATAAAAACATTTTTTTTTTAGCAGCAGTGTATTTATGATTATTTGACAATGCTGTAGAAATTCTATATTTAAAACCATGCAGAAATGTTTCCTCCTCAATACACAAATGATATATATTACATTTCAGTTTACTGCCCCTTTATGCAAGGACTTTCCAGGTACAAGGAGGCATTTTATCTAAGATTTTTACATCTGCATAACATGTTATACTCTCAGACTAAGATTGCTCAGTGTTGGACATGAAACAGGTTAACTTAAAACTGTTCAGTTTACTCTACAGCTGACTTAATTTTGAAATGCATACCAACAAGCTTAAATCCTGCATTTAACCAGATCTAATGGTATGAGTACCACAGCTTATGGTTCCACCAAGACCATATAGAGTACAGCATTTTCAAAATCCACAAGTACAGCTGACAGATGGGAACATGTGTACACTATATTTGAAGTGGTGCTCTTGGTTGGGGAAAATGGGGAAAATATCAAACAAACATATGTCAACCTTTTAAAAGTACTTTTCTTCATCTAGCCATCTACCCAGATCATTAATTTACAATTTTGAATTCACAGAATTATTTTTGTTTGCACATTTACAGATATGATTCTTTAAAAAGTGATCTCTTAATTTCTGCATTTTTTTTAATCATGCATGTCACACACTGTTGATTTAGGGGATGCAAGTTGCATAAATGTTTCCTCCTGTGAGTGTTTCTGTGGGTGTTTGTGTTTATGTCTTTGTGCTTTGGTTTGTGTCTCTATGAGTGTGTATGTATTTTTTTTTCTGTTGTTATCTCTGTGAGGGTGGGTGTGTATGTCTTTGTGCATTTTCTGTGGATGTCGGTGAGAGTGTGTGCATATGTCTTTGAGCTTTTTCTATGGGTGTCTCTGTGAGGGTGGGCGTGTGTTTGTCTTTGTGTGTTTTCTCTGGATGCCTCTGTGAGGGTGGGTGTGTATGTCTGTGTTTTCTGTGGATGTCTCTGTGAGGGTGTCTATTTTCTGTGGGTGTCTCTGTGAGGGTGTGTGTATGTCTTTGTGTGTTTTCTGTCCATGTCTCAGTGAGGGTGTGTATGTATGTCTTTATGTGTTTTCTGTGGGTGTCTCTTTGTGTGTGTGTGTGTGTGTGTGTGAATGTTTTGTGTGTTTTATGAGGCTGTCTCTGTTGGTGTTTCCTTGGGTGTATGTGCAAGTTTGAGTTTGTGTGTGTGTGTGTCCATTGTCTGTTCCTTTTTAGGACATTTTGACCTTACTACTGATTATTCACATCCTTCTACAGCCTTTGAGACTAATGAGACCTTTCCGGAAGTCACCAATCTACCATTTAATCTTTAAATTATTGTTTAGGCAGTTCAGGGCCCTTCCTTTCAGCCACTGCATGCTGTTGTCATCATTTAATTGGAATCCTCCTTTACAAAAAGATAATCAGAACTCCATATTTTGTTTTCTAAATCTCCTTTTTTTACAAAACTGTAGTTTACCTCATTACTTGTCAGGTTAATGTAAACAAGTGCTAAGTGTCTGTTTGGGTGTCTGTGTCTGAGTTTCTTTACCTGTTTGCTAGAGTGTCTATATGTGAATCCTTATGTGTGAGTGTGTGTGTGTGTTTCAGTGTATGTTACTACCTTTACAACATTTCCAAGTTTAAATAGACACTGAAGAATAAAGTGCATATACGTTTTAGTCACTTGGTCAAAAATTGCACATGTCAAAGGAGGGGGGGGGCCTGATCAATGGTTAAGTCAGGGGCCCCAAAATTTCTAGTGGCGGCCCTGGTGGGGCATCCTCAAATGGAAGCTGGGGGAGCGCAAGGTCTCTAACATCCACCAGCTCCATGATGTCATCATGGAGGAGTGGAAGAGGACTCTAGTGGCGACCTGTAAAGCTCTGGTGAACTCCATGCCCAAGAGGGTTAAGGCAGTGCTGGAAAATAATGATGGCCACACAAAATATTGACACTTTGGGCCCAATTTGGACATTTCCACTTAGGGGTGTACTCACTTTTGTTGCCAACGGTTTAGACATTAATGGCTGTGTGTTGACTTATTTTGAGGGGACAGCAAATTTACACTGTTATGCCGGCGGTACACTCACTACTTTACATTGTAGCAAAGTGTAATTTCTTCAGTGTTGTCACATGAGAAGATATAATAAAATATTTACAAAAATGTGAGGGGTGTACTCACTTTTGTGAGATACTGTATCTATACCATATGAAGGCAGATCGACGATTGTTACAGAGAGTGACACTGTATGTGCCACACTCTGTAATTAGCATCTTTGGTGCAAAGTGGGAGTAGTGGGAGGGAATAAGGGAGACGGGTGGATCAGCCCAGTGGAGGAATTAAGAGAGGGAGGGAAGGGCTCCCTACACTACAGAAAAATGTGAAGCTGGGGAGAGGGAGGAATTGGGCCTTACACTATGGAACAAAATTGACTGGAGGGGGTCCCTATGCTACAGAAAAAGGGAACTTGGAGGGGAGAGGTGCTGCTACACCGTAGAAATAAATAGATAACAAAATTAACCCATTCTCACCGTTATGACATTCTATGTCATCCTAACTGCGCTTGGCTTTAGCACCGTTAGGAACGGCATGGAATGTCCTAACCATTCAGATTTCCTGAAACCTTAGCCGCTTCATATATGGGATTGCGGCCTGGGGGGCATGCCTAGTGTCATAGGCACTTCCCCCTGACCCGATCCCATCATTAAAATCAGGAGATTGCATGCATAATTGCGTGATTTAAATTTTTACTCATTTGTAGAAAAATGAGTACCGGTTGGAAAGGATTAAACCAAAAAAGGCTGGCTGCTAATAACAAATATGGCGGTGACAGTCAGAGGGGAGAGGGTAAGAGAGTTGTTGGGGGGGGATTAAGGAGGTGACTACATTCTAGTGCTAACATGTTTGCACATGTGCAGCAAGTCTCCTTCAGATACCTGCAGAGTAGCATAGGTTTCAAAATGTTAGTTTAAATATAACTCCTTTAACATTATTTTGTCATTTGAAATAGCTGCTTTTCCTGTCAAAACCTCCACATATACTAAATATTTCAATACTGGCTACAGTCTACAGAAACACTATGTAAACAAGAGGCATCCGAATAAATCAATCCTCATTTAGAAGTGGGAAAGAGAGAGCATTAACCTTTTTTTTGGTAGGGTGTTAAAACGTCACCTTTAAAGTGATACTAAACCTACATTTTTTCTTTCATGATTCAGATAGAGCAGCAATTTTAAGCAACTTTCTAAATTACTCCTATTATGAATTTTTCTTTGTTCTCTTGCTATCTTTATTTAAAAAGCAGGAATGTAAAAGCTTAGGAGGCGGCCCATTTTAGTTCTAGCAACCTGGATAGTGCTCGCTTATTGGTGGTTACACCCAGGTTCTAAAACAAAAATGTGCCGGCTCCTAAACTCTTCATTCCTGCTTTTTAAATAAAGATATCAAGAGAATGAAGAAAAAATGATAATAGGAGTAAATTAGAAAGTTGCTTACGATTGCATGTTCTATCTGAATCATTAAAAAAAAAATGGGTTTAGTATCCCTATAAATACAATTAACTCTTAGCTGCTGCATACCTTAGTACACTGTCCCTTTAATTAATGTTTTCCTCTGTATGTGGTAGAAGGGAAAACCAACAGTAATACCAATGAAAACTGTAGATTAGCATTCACACTGTTAGCTTTATTTAACCTTTTTTTACCTAATGCTGTCTGTTTATGTCTGATCCCTCCTCATAAAACGTTCTTGGGAAATAGTGTTAGACATTAAACAAATTTATTTTATATTTTTACAGCTAAACTCCATGTGAAGCGGTAGCTTCCACTTTCCAATATCCCTTCACCTTTATGACAGTTCCTCTCAGCTGCTTACTTGTTTCATGACTGGAATATTCTAATGTATAACAAGTGGTGGTGCCGTACCACCTGACTACCGTGGATTTAACTATTTACTTGTCCTGAAAGCATCTGTTCATTTTAGAACTTATGCAGACAATTTTTTTTTTTTTCCTTCGGCATGAAGAATTAATACTTCCATGATAAATGTGAGTTATGACCAAACACATCTTGCAATTCATATAGCCATGTGTAAGTAATCTAAATTCCTTTCTAGAGAGATCATACTATTTTGGGGCTATACAGTTTATCCACTATTCAAACTCAGATTCCAAGAATCTTGTTGATTGGAGTGCAGGTCAGCGTATATGAACTTCACAATCTACTTCTTTACAGTTTATCTAGAACAATTGCACATAAGTAGTTGTTTTCTGCACACAATATTTTTACAACAAGCACTTTAAAATTCATCTTTAGATCTATTTTGTATAGGTGTTTTCTAATTTTAACCACAAGGCCAAACGTGATGATTTAACCTGCATATCTTTTGAAAAAAAAAAAAAAAAGACTACCTTTTAAAGGGACAGTCAAGTCCAAAAAAAACTTTCATGATTTAAATAGGGCATGCAATTTTAAACAACTTCCCAATTTACTTTTATCACCAATTTTGCTTTGTTCTCTTGGTATTCTTAGTTGAAAGCTAAACCTAGGAGGTGCATATGCTAATTTCTTAGACCTTGAAGACTGCCTCTAATCTGAATACATTTTGACCACTAGAGGGCATTAGTTCACATGTTTCATATAGATAACATTGAGCTCATGCACGTAAAGTGACCTAGGAGTGAGCACTGATTGGCTAAACTGCATGTCTGTCAAAAGAACTGAAATAAGGGGGCAGTCAGCAGAAGCTTAGATACAAGATAATTACAGAGATAAAACATGTATTATTATAACTGTGTTGGATATGCAAAACTGGGGAATGGGTAATAAAGGGATTATCTTTCTTTTTAAACAGCAAAAATTCTGGTGTTGACTGTCCCTTTAACTACTTTCTAATATGTATATAAATATGTATAATACCACCTTAAAAATCTGTCTTTATTATATTTGCACTTTACCACCTTAAAAATATGAGCTTTGTATCCTAGTGGCTTTGCCAATATATAACAAGACCTGAAAATTAAAACCACAAGGCAGTTCATAGGAACTGTAAACTTCTGGGTAGATGTGCCAAAAATAAAGACAGAAAATGGCCAAAGATGTAAAAAGAGTTATCTTTAAGAATACAATATTTATATAAAAGAAACTGATCCAAACAAAATAATACCATAAAAAGCAGATACTTGCACTGAATAAAACAAAGCTGAACAGCAAAACAGAGGATAGAGATCCGGTACTCCGAGTCCTACAGAGGTCCAGCTAGACAAACAAATTTTCCACAACACCCTTCAGGGTCCTGCTTCTTCATCAGGGATGATTCTGTAATGATCGTTTTTGTCTTAAAGGGACATTAAACATTTTGGGCCAGATTACAAGTGCAGCAATCCAGCTCAAGTGTTAACTGCGCTATAAGTAAGCTTTTTTTTGTGCATCTGGTAGCGCTCGTATTTCAAGTTGAACGTAAACTGTTTTTCGCTCGCTAACCAGTTAAGCGTAAAAAGCCAAACTTAAAATATCACGTGCGCAATAACATATTCCGCCATAGAATTTAAAGGAGCAAAAAAGTGGGGGAAAAAAAAAACCTAACACCCTACTCGCATGCAAATCCGATCACATATTCTCAAGTGTGCTAACCTGACATGAAAATAGGACAGCATGGAATGTCCTAACCGTTCAGTTGTCCTGAAACCTTAGCTGCTTCCTATATGGGATTGTGGGCTGGGGGTCATGCCTAGCATCATAGGCACTTCCCTCTGACCCGATCCCATAATTGAAATCACGCGATTGCATGAACGATCGCATGATTTAAATTTGTACTCATTTGTAGACAAATGAGTCCCTGCAGAAAAGGGTTAAACTAAAAAAGACTGCCTACCAATAACAAATATGGAGGTGGCAGTGGGAGGGGAGAGGGTAAGAGAGCTGTTGGGGGGATTAGGGAGGTGACTATGTTGTAGTGCTTACATTCCAATATTTCACATTCCTAAAGCTAGTAGGCCCTGAGCTGATCCTTTAGAAGGGAGACATTCTGAAAAATGAACCTTTTCCAGCTTGTGTTTAATTTGTAAGGGTTTTCAGATGTGTGTCCCTGCTCAGCTGTGTACCCACGTAGTTGATCTAATATCTAACTCTAAACAAGGGTTTGCTGCACTGCCTTCTTTTCAGAATGTTCAATGGTCTATGGCTTTTCACAACTGCACCCAGGAGGGTTCTTCTGAACTGTAAGGTATTTATAACCAAAATGTAAGGTATTTATAACTGTTAATAGTCAGACAAGCTTTATGGCTGAAATACTGGTCTGCTTTTCTATTTTACACAAGATTTTATGGCTTTAGTAAGAGGATTGAAAACTATTGGAGTTATTGCTCCAGTTTCAGAATGAAACCAGGGATTTTATTCCAATCTCTTTATAGAACCAACAAGAGATGGTCTTTGCACCCTATTTTGGATCTCAAAATTTTTAACACATTTCTATAAGTTCCTACTTTCAAAATAGAGACAATTCACACTTGAATTCTTTAGTGTAGGATGGTCACTATATGTCTACCATAGACATAATTATGCTTTTTTACATATCCCCATTCATAGGGATCATGTCAAGTTTTTGAGATTTACTTTCTTAGATAAACATTATCAGTTTGTGGCCCTTCCTTTCGGCCTGGAAACAGTACCCACAGTGTTGACCAGGATTTTATGAGCTTTGTTGACTGTGATTACAGTTCAGGGAATCTCTGTAGTTCCTTTTTTTGGTTCCGACACCCTTTCACGACGAAAGATACGTCACAATGCAAGATAAGAGAAATTTGAGCAGGTGTCTACAAAGAAATTGACATGTCCTGGCATCTGATCCAACATTACCATTCTACAACATGTCACCACCACAAGTGGGATATAAAAGAGCAAGATAATTAAGGGATATATTGGTACACACGGACCCCGTATGCAATTATCAGAAGAAGACCTGGTAATATTCAACTAAACCTGGGTGCTATAGATGTACCGGGTGTACAACTTGCAATAGATTAATCACTGGACAATATTTTACACATAAAAAATCAAGAGAAACACTGCGATGCATAAAAGGCTTGTTTTTAATCGTCCAAAAAAGTAGATAAAATCCAAAAAACACACCCATTTGTTTGGTTTTACAAAGAGGAACTACAGAACAACCAGTGGCACGCCACTTTTTACAAGCAGGACATATGGTGACTGACTTGAAATACACCACAATTGATCATGTTCTATTTCTAGTGCTATCAAGGGGAAAGGGAAACGAGCCAGGTTGCTATTACAAAAGGAAGCACGATGGACTTATAAATTAGGAACACTAGCACTTAGGTGTGGATTGGCACTGTTTCCTATAATGAAATGGGAATCTAGTGTGACAGTCTTGAACAATTTAAGGATCATGACTTCTTTGTGTTTATTCTTTTATTCTCATTAATCATGATTTTTGTCCATACAGGTACAGAATATTTATACAAGGCTATATTGTTCATCTAGAAAT
The DNA here is from genome assembly GCF_027579735.1 of Bombina bombina. NCBI lineage: Eukaryota > Metazoa > Chordata > Amphibia > Anura > Bombinatoridae > Bombina > Bombina bombina. Next base: position 787,594,022 of record NC_069502.1, on the reverse strand, counting down.
ACAGAACATATAGGGTTAGATTATGAGTGGAGCACAATATTGCGCTTACGCGAGCAAGATATTTGTGCTCCACTCAGTAATACCAGCGTGCTTCCTTTGGCTTCAATGGGAGCCTCGTTTTAAAGCCGATAGACATGGCAAACCACCTAGTGCAGTACAGGGGGCAAATTGCGCAGCCTTGGCCCGCAATGAATAAATATATATGTATATGAATATATACATATATATTTATGTGTTTATATGTGTATATACACATATTAATACATAAATATATATATGTATGTACACATGTACATATATATTTATAGTGAAAACACAGTCCCACATTGACCTCAATGTAAAGGCACTTTAGGTGCTGTTTTGTTTCCCAAACACTCCACATCCCCCCCAATTTAACCCCTTATAACTGCATTGTGTATTTTTTTTTTTTTTTTACAAAAATAAAAATGCTCATATTTATTTTTAATTGTACTGTAATCTTTATTTTGGGGCAATTGGGGCATTTTTTCTTTTTAACCAAAGGTCTGACCTCTGCTTAATTGCACTAAGCGCAAAGTAAAACCATGAGCTTGCGGGAGCTTTGACCAGCTGGTTCTTTAACCTGTGCCCGTAAATGGTAAAATTTGCCCCTTTACGGGCACACGTTAAGATAACACTCCACTCGTAATCTAGCCTATAGTCATTTATATGCCACTAAGCATTAGGGTTACCTCAGATAGTAAGCTGAAGAGGGAGAGGCCAAAAAAGCACTTAGTGATAGCACAGCCTCGAACCACTAGCAAATATTTACATCTAAAGGACATTAACACATAGCACCATTAGGGGTATATTTATCATAGTGCGAACGGACATGATACGATGTAACGTACCATGTCCGCTGCACAACGATAAATGCCGAAAGCATACTCTGTCTGCATTTATTATTGCACCAGCAGTTCTTGTGAACTGCTGGTGCAATGCTGCCCCCTGCAGATTCGCGGCCACTAGGAGGGGCTGTCAATCAACCTAATCATATTCGATTGGGTTGATTTCTGTCCGCGGCCTCATAGCAGGTGGACAAGTTATGGAGCATCAGTATTGTACTTGGTGTACAATAAATAAAAACATATCCTTTATTCGGCTTAGTTTAAAATGTACAAACAATCCAATCCTATGGCGGACACACAGACATGAGGGAAAAACGGCCTGACGCGTTTCACACCCCCTAGTGGCGCTTAATCATAGGCTCATAGTGTATCCTATACTGACATTGTCTGGTGTATAGATCCCTGTCGTGGTTAAATGACCAATATAGAGTAGAATAACATCATTAGCTGCATATAATAATAATGTGATTGTACTTGCTCTGTAATTTTCAATTAGAAATACATTTTATTATTATAGTTTAAATTTGTCTTTCCACTTATTCTCTTTAGTAAAACTAATGGTCCCCAGGGACTCTATAGGGAAGATAAGGGTAATGGTTACCTAAAATAACAAATAAACCTTCAGCTGTTTTCAGTAGTCTCCAATGAAAAACAGATTTCTTCCTGTTTCTTTGAATACAATTTAAATGGAGCTAAGAATTATTATAGTGAATTGTTACTCTGGATATTGAATAGATGCTAAATGCTTCAATTTATATTGAGCAGCAATTTTTGTGCTGTTTTTATATTGTTGCCTACAGATGTTGTTTAAGGGACCATTTCGAGAAATGCTTTAAACACCAACATATGTGTAGATGAAAGGAATAGGAAAACCAACATTAAACTTGCTCTTTTCAGATTGAAGATGTCTTTTTTTTTTTTTACATTTTTAAATATGAAAAAAATAGCCAGACTAAATCAAGATACAGCAATAATATCACAATATGTTACAATAGTGAGGTATATATCTGTAATTTACCTCTATGGAGGCATTAAATTCAGGCAAATAAAACTGAATGATCAACAGCAATAATCCATCGTGCTCATTATGGTTTGGTCTTAGTTGAAGGTGTAAAAGCAGGAAACAATCCAAGGATAATATACATAATACAGCTTGTCATATACCTGTAAGTATAGAAATCAAACATATACATAGGAGACATATAACAAGTACATAGAACAAATGCATACAATTTGCAAAGGGGGGGGGGGGGGGTCCAGCCAGGTCCTATTATCCCAAAGAACATTCTCAGTTGAAAAAATAGACTGTGTTAGAGGAAGATTATAGTTCTTATATACAAGCACTATTGATTTCCTATATTTTCTATATACATAATCCAAGGTTACCACATGTTTAAAAATTGGTCTTTGGTAGTCAGTTCTAGTTAATTTGCAGCTATAGGCTTAGGTCTATTTGGCTTGTGTGCAATTATTCTCATGAGCAGAGGTGGACTGAGACCAATATGGGTCCATGGGCAAAAATAAGGAATGGGCCTCTCACCCTACCCCTATGCCCCTCCCTCAACCATCCACCTGCCTTTATCGTGCCCACCGGGGCCCCCACCCTCCAGGGACAGGGCCTCCAACATCAAAGGTCAGGGACCCCATTCCCCAAAACCCCAACAGCCTCAGACCCTCCCTCCAAGACCCCCCACTCTCCAGGGCCAGACCCCACAATACAGGGCTCCAAGAGCAACAGACCTCCTATCCAGATACAGGGCACCTACTCCAGGGACAGGGCATCCACTCTGCCAACCTTTAACTACTTAGTTACTGCTAGCACAGCTAGGGTTGCCACCTCAGCCATGTTTTCCTGGACTCTTATGAGTTACACATGCTGCAGGGTGTGCTGGGAGGAACATGTATTGTGTTTCTGGACAACACTATTCATATTCCTCCCTGCACACCCTGCAGCATGTGTAAGTTACAAGTGTTTTGTATTTTAAGGGACGGGTGGCAACCCTAAGCACAGCTGTCAGCAATGTGCCAGCTCCTGATAATCTGGTGCCTACCCCAGCACACAACCAGGATGCTGCTGCCTGCTCCCTCACAATCACAACTGCTTTGCTCATTTAACAGTCTGTGCGTGTGAGCAGAAGCTGCAGCACACCAGAAGTCCCCTGTTTGAGCCCCCTTTCATGCTGAGCCCTTGGTTAACTGCTCAGTCCAGCTCTGCTAGTAAATCAGAATAAGTAACCACTTATTTTCTTAAGGGGAGCTAGTGATTTTGTATTTCCCATCTCTATATCTTACAATATGTTTCTGTCCCCCAATCCTAACTTCTTGTGACACCCAGTTAGGGACCATGTCATATTATTTTTGCTTAACATAACTTTTTTAGTTTCTTCCATATTTTTCCAGTGATAGATTTAACAGCCACAACGGCCTTTGTATAAAAAAAATTGACTTTCTGACTTTCCCCCTTAAAGGGCCATAATACCCAAATGTTGAAACACTTGAAAGTGTTTAAACATTTTAGATCTAGGATTGGTCGAAAAGTTCCCTCCTTTTCTACCAATCCATAAGATGAGAGGGCATCTTATTTCCCTATTCAGCTTAAAGGGACATAATACTCATATGCTAAATCACTTGAAACGGATGCAGTATAACTGTAAAAAGCTGACAGGAAAATATCACCTGAGCACCTCTATGTAAAAAAGGAAGATATTTTACCTCACAATCTCCTCAGCTCAGCAGAGTAAGTTCTGTGTAAAAAGTTATACTTCACCTGCTCCCAGCTGCAGGTAAAAAAAAAAAAAAAAAATGAAGAAATGAACAGCAGCCAATCAGCATCAGCAGTGCTGAGGTAATGAACTCTTACTGTGATCTCATGAGATTTGACTTAACTCTCATGAGATTTCATAGTAAGCTTCCTTTACCTGATTGGTGAAATAATATGAGAGTTCACAAGGCTCATCCCCTAAGCTGTGCCAGGACAGACATACTAATATGCTGCTTAGAAATCCTTTACAATGGAAGGTGGCTACTGATGAACTTTTGAGGTAAAATATCTTTCTTTTTTACATAGAGATGTTCAGGAGATATTTTCTAGTCAGCTTTTTACAGCTATGCTGCATCACTTTCAAGTGTTTAAACATTTGGGTATTATGGCCCTTTAAGGAAGTTTACCATGAAATCCCATGAGAGTTAAGTGAAATCTCATGAGATCACAGTAAAAGAGTTCATGACCTGATGCTAATTGGCTGCTGTTCATTTCTTCATTTTTTAAAAAAATTTTTTTTAACTGCAGCTGGACAGCAGGTGAAGTATAACTTTTTACACAGAACTTACTCTGCTGAGCTGAGGAGATTGTGGGGTAAAATATCTTCGCTCATGTGATATTTTCCTGTCAGCTTTTTACAGTTATACTGCATCAGTTTCAAGTGATTTAGCATATGAGTAGTATGTCCCTTTAATCCTAGCAGTATATAGCTTCAGAAAATAACCTTGCTTCTGAACTTTTCATTCACTGAGATATACTTCCCTCCTGCACTAGACTGAATCTCTTGATGCATTTAGAACATCTGTGCCTTGTTGGAAAGGTTGATGCTAATAACTAGTCTTTCAAACGTAGCTTTGTAAAATTATGGTGATTAATCTTTTTTTGTCTTACAAAGCATTGACTTTGGACTACGCAGGTCTTGTATGTGTTTCATGCACGATACAGAACATAAGTATTTCTGATTTTTTTCCACTAAAATAATTTTACAGATGGTCCTAATTATGTCAAATGGAGTGCTGAGTACTGTTCATAAGCTGTTTCTATGTATTTTTTTTTGTTTTGAATCTAAAATGTCAACCATGTTTCTATTTTTGCATTATTATTATTATTTTTTATTATTATTTGTTTGGCACTTTTGATCTGTTCTATTCTTAGAGTAATGTACAACATATTTTTCTATATTGTGTTTTGTATTATTGTGCCGTTTTACAATGTGCTTAATGTATCATTTTGGTTAGTTAAGATGTATTTCCTGACTTGGCAATAAAGTTAATTGGATACATGTATTAGATAAATGTGTGGGTAACCATAGTGGTATGCAAGTTTATCTAAGATTTATGTGCTTCTCATCTATTCACAGTCATCTTAAAAAGAAGCCCACATAAGTTGATACTTAAAGGGGCACTAAAAATTAAAATTACATGATACCCAAATGTTGAAGCACTTGAAAGTGATGCAGCACAGCTGTAAAAAGTTGACTAGAAAATATCACCTGAAGATCTCTATGTAAATAATTAAGGTATTTTACCTCACATTTCCTAAGTATTCACACCCCACTGTAAAAAAACTTTAAGCAGCCAGTCAGGATACTTGTCCCAGGACAAGCTAGGAAGTGTGCATCTGTCATGTGCAGGCACTGTCATGTTATTTTCCTATTCAGTGAAATCTCATGAGATCACAGCAAAGGCAAAGCATTACATCAGCACTGCTGATGCTGATTGGCTATTGTTTTTTCCCCAACTTGCAGCTGGACAGCAGCTGAAGCATAACTGTTTTTACACAGCACTTACTCTGGTGAGCTGAAGAAACTGTGAGGTAAAATATATTCTTTTTTTACATAGAGATGCTCAGGTGAAATTTTCTTATCAACTTTTTACAGTTATGCTGTCTCACTTTCAAGTGATTTAGCATATGCATATTATGGGTGCTGCCATTTTGGAGCCTAGCTTATGTATAATATCAGGGGTATCAGTTTATCAAGTTAACTTAATTACGTTATTGGCATCCCACTATGGCTTCAGTGTAAGCAAAATATTTGTCCTGAGCCTGAAACATTCATGCAGCTCTTGTCATCTTTTCCTGGCACTCTATGTATTTGTTTTGTTTTTTTAAACAAAGAAAGTCTAGACGATAGTACTTTTTTTCCCCTAGGCCATCATTTAGACTCTGTGCAAAAATTGTTATTTTTTTGGTAATTACAACCAAAAGTACTAATTGGATTTACTTTACATTTCCATCTTTGCATAGTGTTAAAGGGACTGCTTACCCAAAATAGGAACAATTTTTAAATGAAAGTATTCAAATAGATAATAGATTATTTTTTTGTTATTTATAAAATATTTTCTGAACTATCCATTTTCAAACAGCCTTGCCTATACTCTGTTGAATCCTTGCTTTACGTACGTTTAGCCCTGTTTGTCTTCCTTCGATGCATATCGCATGCACCCGGCACAGACCAGCGCTCAATAAAAGCGTGTCTGTGTAGAGCATCCAGCAAGGAAGTTATACTAATGAGCGCAGGATGATACACCAAACTCCTAAAAATACCTAAGAGTCCCTAGCTAGGTAAAAATGAATAAACATAAAAGGAGGAAATCAGGAGCGCTATAGCTAAAGGTGATAATGCAGGATAATTAAGATAGACTTATTCAAAAATAAAAATAAAAACAGATAGATATCTAAAATTAAACATAAATTTATTCCACAGCGAGTAATAATTGTAAAACGGACGTCTCCGTAGATAAAAGGTTAAAAATACAAAATAGGTTGCCACCATATAATAACAGACTTAACTTGCAAAGAAAAGTTTGTAGTGTCGGTACAGACAGTCCAATTTGACACTAATTTTCAAACAGAAGTTGGTTTGCTAGTAAACGAGGGCTTACCCCGACCTGTGTACACTCGATCTCCTCCGTGACTAGTTTACGGCCGTAATGACGTCACTTGTGAAGACGCTGTTCCAGACACACTTTCTGATTGGTGTAGGTACGGGATCAGTAAGTAGCGATATTTATTAGCTTTCTCAGCTGTAGTATAGCGATCATCCAGTGGATATTACCTGCACTTAGTGCCAGACAGCACGCAGGATACAGAACTGAAAATTATAAGTGAAAATAATGTCCGGTATCCAGCATCCAGCAGTTTTCTCCTGCCCAGGTTATTCTGGTGTTGTTGCGTGTGAGTGCATTCTCAGCAAAGCCTCCTGCATCGTATCACTGCTTGCTGCATGATTGCTGCTTTAAGCTTAGTTCATTACAAAGTACAGTTACACTCATAATAACACTATCTAATAAAAATTATTCAAAAAAATATTGCACACAAAATTTATAAGTTCTCAAAGATATGAGATCTCTGGTGTTAGAAAAAAAAAGGAGGAAGGGGCTTTAACATTGAGAAACATACATATAAATTTCTAAAACATGGTTCGCTCAAGCGCAATTGTATTTTACATGCGTCGGAAAAACTTCAGAGCTCTGGTTAACTGTTACGCTCGACTAAAAAGTTGCACAAAATACACCAAAAATTGTATTTAAAAGTACAGTTACACTTATAATAACACTATCTAATAGAAATTATTTTTTTAAAAATTGCACACAAAATTATAAGGTTGCAAAGAAATGCGATCTCAGGTGTTAGAAAAGAAAGGGAGGCAAGGAGCTTTACATTGAGATACATACATATACATTTCTAAAGCTGTATATGTATATATATATATATATATATATATATATATATATATATATATATATATACCCACTGGCCACTTTATCAGGTACACCTGTTTAGTTGCTTGGTAACACAAATTGCAGCAATCACATGGCAGCAAATCAATGCATTTAGGCATCTAGATGTGGTGAAGATGACTTGCTGAACAGAGGCGTAACTAGAAACCACAGGGCCCAGGTGCAAGAATCTAAGAAGGCCCCCCCACCCCCCATCCCCCCCAAAAAAGAAGTGAATTTGATGTGAATCATATTACATGTCTGCAAAAGGACTTACCCTGTGCCCACAATCCGTGAGATGGTCTGACCCCCCTATTACTGTGCATAGTGACACTGTTTAACCCACCAGTAATGTATATAGTGAGTTAGTGACACAGTCTGTAATCTGCCGGTGAGATGGCTGGCCTGACCCTACCCGCCCCAGCACTTTATAAAGTGACCACAGTAGTCTGTGACATAGTTCAGCCCCCCCGTACTGTATATAGTGGTACTGTATAGACTGACACTGTTTACCCCACCCCCCATGCTGTAGTAATTTGCTGTTTCCACAAACATACACACACACACACATACATGCATAAATACACACACAGTCACATACATACATACACACACACAGACACACACATAAACACCAATGGGTAAAACAGAAACACTAACCCCTGTTGTCAGAGACACTAGTGAAGCATCATGTCACACTCACATGAAATCACTGCGACCTCTGCACCCCCCGTAGTTTTGCCCCTGTTGCTGAAGTTAAAACCGAGCATCAGAATGGTGAATAAAGGGGATTTAAGTGACTTTGAAAGTGGCATGGTTGTTGGTGCCAGACGGACTGGTCTGAGTATTTAAAAAACTGCTGATCTACTGGGATTTTCACACACAACCATCTCTAGGGTTTACAGAGAATGGTCCGAAAAAAAGAAAATATCCGGTAAGCGGCAGTTGTGGAGAATGGGTAGACTGGTTCAAGAGGATAAGGCAACAGTAACTCAAATAACCACTCGTTACAACCAAGGTATGCAGAATACCATCTCTGAATGCACAACATGTAGAACCTTGAAACAGATGGGCTACAGCAGCAGAAGACCACACCGGGTGCCACTCCTGTCAGCTAAGAACAGAAAAATGAGGCTACAATCTGCACAGACTCACCAAAATTGGATAATAGAAGATTTGGAAAATGTTGCCTGGTCTGATGAGTCTCAATTTCAGCTGCGACATTCAGATGGTAGGGTCAGAATTTGGCGTAAACAACATGAAAGCATGGATCCATCCTACCTTGTATCAACGGTTCAGGCTGGTGGTGGTGGTGTAAGGGTGTGGGGGATACATTCTTTGCACACTTTGGGTCCCTTAGTACCAATTAAGTATTGTTTAAACGCCACGGCCTACCTGAGTATTGTTGTATTGTTGCTGACCATGTCCATCCCTTTATGACTACAGTGTACCCACTACTTCCAGAATTCACTGTACTCCAATGGCCTCCACAGTCACCAGATCTCAATCCAATAAAGCACCTTTGGGATGTGGTGGAACGGGAGATTTGCATCATGGATGTGCAGCCCCACTGGTGCTCTGGGCAGCTGCAGTAGTTAAAATGCTGGTGCACTGAGAATATCTAGCTATGTTTCACATGCACGTGCAGCAAAAAATGTTAATACTTAAACAGTGATAACTTTTAATAGAAGAATTTTTGCCAATACATGTATATGGCAAATATGTATATAATATATTCGAAAATGTAATTAATCTATGTGCATTTAAATTTTGACCAGAATGTCCCCTTTAATAAAATATTAGTGGAGAATTGAAAATTAGTTACAAAGGTTAAAGGGCCAATAAACCTAGCAAATAATGTTATATAACTCTGCACATATAACATTAGCTTAGCGCCAGATTTCTAAAGTGAAGGGTTAAATAGATATCTTGCAAAGAAAACAGAACGCTGCTCCTGGCTCTACTGAGCGGGTCTGTTTTCTTCTCCAAAGCGCATCGCGGGCACGCTGTGACTAGACAGCGTGCCCGCGATGTGCTTTGGAGAAGAAAACTCAATGTAGCTCGCTCCTGCTCTGGTCTGTAGCGGGAGCGAGCTTAGATTGAGTTTAATAGCGCGATCGGGCACGCTGTGATTAGACAGCATTCCAAGATGCGCTTAGGAGAAGAAAACACACCCGCTCAGTAGAGCCAGGAGCGGCGTTCTGTTTTCTTTGTGAGATATCTAACCCTTCACTTTAGAAATCTGGCGCTAAGCTAATGTTATACAATTCTGCACTATGTGCGGAATTATATAACATTATTTGCTAGGTTTACTGGCCCTTTAAAGTATAACTATATGTTAGAGTAGATATCTAGATTTACTGAATAAGTGAAGACTAAACAGTGACTTCAAAATGACATTTATTGTTAAAGATATTTTTTCCCTTTAAAGATAGATTTTATACCATTTTTACCATCTAATATACTGTAAATTGCTTTTATATTATTTTTTTTAGATGATTTTAAATGCAAATGAAAGTTTTATTTTTTCTCACTGCACTGAATGATTTACCATTTATGCTTTTTTATGTTTTAAATGCTTCCCTTCCCATCTGTTGTTGAGCTACATAGAGAGATAAATACACAGTTCTGGCAATAGAGACAAGATATCCAGGAGCTATGGAATGCAGGAAATTAGATTTGGCTGAAAAAACTTGCCACTGGACTGACACTGCATATTTTAAGATTTATTTATCACTTGTTTCCTCAGTTTATATTTCAATCAAAAACTAAAAGATTAGAAAATACATTTTTGTTAGACTAACGTTTAATTTAATTGTTTAAATATGCTGGACTATAAATCTTAAGGATGAACTTTAAAATAATAATTAGAAAAATGTCTTATAAATGTATTTGTGGTTTTATTTAATTTTACATTTGTTCTTGATTTTTTGCAGTTAAAGTGATGATAAATTCTAACGTTTGGGAATCTCTATGTTTAACCAGTGGGACAAATAAAGGGGACTTTCATTCATTCACATTCATTGAGTCTATGAGTAAGCGCCACCAGGGGGCGCAAAACGCGTCAGCCTGCCTGTCTGTCTGTTCACTTTTTAATACGGTTCCAATAAAAGTTTTTTACTTTTTAATTTTTTTTGTGGCCTTGGTCCGTCCGGTAGTGCCTGCTACTTCCTTGTGTGCTACAGTACTTTGCGGCCTCATCCTCTGCTCCTTTTGCTACGGCACTCCGTGTGCTAACAGGGGTCCTTTAGTGTCTTCCCTCATCGAGGAGTCTACTTCCGGGTTACACAGACGGACACTTCAGCTGCGGCTTCACTTTCTTGTAGACTTTATTCATGAAGTATAAAATACTTCACGCTGATAGTTCCTTTATTGGTCTGAAGCGTTTGCCTCGCTGAGCTCCTGAGGCAGCCCATAGCAGAACGCTATTTTGCTGAGAGGTGACATTTCCACCTTTTGACCTATAGCCATGTGGGCCAGCTGGCATCATGCAGAATAGCTAGCATGCTATTGGCTAAGATCACAGGAAAATAGTGTTCTGCCATTGGTTCAGACAAATAAAGGAACTTTCAGCATGAAGTATTTTATACTTCATGACTGAAAGCCCCCTTTATTTGTTCCACTGGTAAATCCTAGATTTTCACAAATGCTAGGATTTACCATCACTTTAATATTATGTATAATATAAAGGAAATGTAAGTCAAATTGCTTGGAATGCACATAAGGGTTAAGGCCAAGACGGAGGAGTGGGAGTGTTCTGGTTTGTGGGTGTGAAACAATGTTGCAGATAGAGAGGAGAGGAGGGGTTCTAGCATACCTTTTTTAAGCCCGGTACAGGAAGTACAAGTCCTCTTTCTGCTGGTTTCTTCAAAGTTTTCACATGAAGCGTTCAAGGAGATCTAAGGTACCTCCAAAGTGAATTATGGAGGCTAGGGAGGGACCTACAGAGAGAGAAGTTGTAGAGAAGAGTGATGAAGCTGAGGAATGGATCACACCATCCCCTGAAATGGTGGGTCGAACCCCTTTGTTTTCTCCTTCCCATGTCCCTCCCCAGGGTGAGCCTAGTTAGGGTGGTAGTGCTACGACTAGGCCTGAGATCTCTGATCAGGCCCTGTTAGAGGCCATTAACCAGGAGGGTGGATGGGGAGTAAATGTAGGCCCCTCAGATGTGGTGTCTGAGCCTGTGGGCCATGTGGTTTATGCCAGGCCTTCTCGTGGTGATGTGGTGGCCAGCCCTTCTAATTTAGCCTCCGGTCCCTCCAGTGTCCCTCCCGGTCCATCCGTAGTTTTTCCCGGCCCTCCCCAGGTTACTCCGGGTCCCTTGTGGCCCTGTAATTTCCCTTCTATAGTTGGTGGGTATAGTGGGAGCGCCGTAGCCTTACCTGGGCCTTCTGCGGCCTTGTCCCACAAATCCATTCCGCCAGCGGTGTCCTTCTTCCAAATGCTGGTGTCGGCAATGTCTGGGGCTCCGAGTTGGTCCCACGTGGTCCATAGTTCGGCAATCGGTGTTGTGCAGGCTACTCCAGTGTTTTTGGCCTTCTCCACGTCGACTTCCGGTCTTGGGTCCTCCAGCGGTGGTACGTCCAGTGACTTCACTTCCGGTGACGTCACTTCCGGTTCCTCCATTTGATGTCCGGCCATGAAGAGGAGCGCATTGAGCTCCCCATGTGGCTCTGCAGGTAAGAAAGGAGTGCCGTAGGGGGGGGGGGGGACTTTGGCTCTGGGGCTTAGGCCTACAGGGGCAATGGGGGCTAAAGGTGCTCAGAGTGCTCGGGGGCATAAGGCAGTTGAAAAAGGGGGCAATGGAGCTGCAAGCGGGCAATATGCAAATTATAAGAGCCAATATGGAAATGAACTTGGTTCAGGTGATCAGGATAAGGGGGCTAATAAAACCTCTAGTACGCGGTCAGGGGCAAAGGCCTCAGCAGGCTACAATAAAGGTGCTGAGACACCTATTAGGTCCAGTATGAGCATGATGGAAGGTGATAACATGGATTCTGATTCCACGGGCATGGCGATTGGCACGGATGATGGCAGCATGGATGGGATGGAATGTGATGATAGGCATAGTAGGCCTCAGTGTGCGGCCACTGCTAGGAAGGTAGTTACTAGGTCGGCTGCTAGGCAGGGTACCCCATCTCAATTTCATAGTCTAGATATGGAATTAGCGCCAACTAGAAGTCGCAAGAAGGCCCCTTTCCAGGCCCCTAAGACAGTACACTATAGTGAGGATATTGAGGATTTCTTTCATGTAATTAGCAAGAGTCCATGAGCTAGTGACGTATGGGATATACATTCCTACCAGGAGGGGCAAAGTTTCCCAAACCTTAAAATGCCTATAAATACACCCCTCACCACACCCACAATTCAGTTTTACAAACTTTGCCTCCGATGGAGGTGGTGAAGTAAGTTTGTGCTAGATTCTACGTTGATATGCGCTCCGCAGCAAGTTGGAGCCCGGTTTTCCTCTCAGCGTGCAGTGAATGTCAGAGGGATGTGAGGAGAGTATTGCCTATTTGAATGCAGTGATCTCCTTCTACGGGGTCTATTTCATAGGTTCTCTGTTATCGGTCGTAGAGATTCATCTCTTACCTCCCTTTTCAGATCGACGATATACTCTTATATATACCATTACCTCTGCTGATTCTCGTTTCAGTACTGGTTTGGCTTTCTACAAACGTGTAGATGAGTGTCCTGGGGTAAGTAAATCTTATTTTCTGTGACACTCTAAGCTATGGTTGGGCACTTTTTTATAAAGTTCTAAATATATGTATTCAAACATTTATTTGCCTTGACTCAGAATGTTCAACATTCCTTATTTTTCAGACAGTCAGTTTCATATTTGGGATAAATGCATTTGTTTCAATCATTTTTTCTTACCTTAAAAAATTTGACTTTTTCCCTGTGGGCTGTTAGGCTCGCGGGGGCAGAAAATGCTTCATTTTATTGCGTCATTCTTGGCGCAGACTTTTTTGGCGCAAAATTTTTTTTCTGTTTCCGGAGGGGTGTGGTAAGCGTCCATGTGGTCCCAGAGTGCCTGAGGGGGGGGGGAGCAGCGTGCAAACAGGGGGAAGGGGAGAACTGAACTTCCCCTGCGTGTTACTCCTCACTTGCATTCTGTTTCTTGAGATAGCGACATGGCAACTACTGGCAATTCCAGAAGTGGCATGGAGAGAGGAACAGAGAGCGGTGCAGATTCCATGGTGTCAGAGGATGAGTGTCCATCGACTTCGAGTGTGGTGGCGATACCGCCTAGGATGGGGTTGCAAACCGGTGAGTCCTCAGTTTCAGTGGGTGGTAAGTGTCCATGTGGTCCCAGAGTGCCTGAAGGGGGGGGGGAGCAGTGTGCAAACAGGGGGATGGGGAGAGCTGAACTTCCCCTGCGTGGTACTCCTCTCTTGCATTCTGTTTCTCAAGATAGCGTCATGGCAACTACTGGCAATTCCGGAAGTGGCATGGAGAGAGGAACAGAGAGCGGTGCAGATTCCATGGTGTCAGAGGATGAGTGTCCATCGACTTCGGGTGTGGTGGCGATACCGCCTAGGATGGGGTTGCAAACTGGTGAGTCCTCAGTTTCAGGGGTTTCACGTCATCTTCGGATGATTCTGGGTCAGATAATGACAAGGAGTTGGGTTTAAATGTTAAGGGTCATAAGAGAATGTACAAAATGCTTAGGTGGTTGACTGAGGAAAGAAAGGCTGCTAGGAAAGGGATTGCAAAGATCTTCAGAACCTGTTACCTCTGAGAAGTCTGATAGGGCATCCCAACCCAGATCCAGAGTCAGTGAGGCGCGTGGACTGGCTAACCGCAAGGTGGCATTCCACGGTGATACACGCTCCTGGTCCTCTTATGATCTACATTAACATCTTAAAACTAAGACGGAGCCTGGCAGGATTATGATGAAGAATTCTGCAGGAAGACCCTCTTCCTGACATTGGATGTGTGGAGATGCAGCTTTGGGCCCGGCTGGGTCCTGAGAAGGTCCTGGGTACTGCTGCTCCTCCAGCAGGATCACACCAGGTCCGTTCTGCAGGTTTCACAGATGCCCCACCAGGGTCTGTTAGAAATTTCAAGATAAGCACTGCGCACTGGGAACTGTGTGCTCCTTTCGGCACGTGTGCCGCAACTGCGGGGGGCCCCACCCGGCCGCAGATTGCGTCAAGAAAAGCGAGAAGCAAGATAGGGTTGGATCACGAGGCCCTGTTGTTGGTAAGAGCAGACACCCCGGTGAGGGTGGCCGCAATTAGACCTTGGCTCACACTGTACCCAGATAGGGAGGCGGCGGCCTTGCTGGGTTGGGCCACCAGGAAGGTTTCATTATTACGGTACAAGGTAAGGTTAAAGGTTCTGCGGGCAAAAGGAACCTGAAATTGGCTTACCAGTTTCCAAATGCATTAAAGGAGAAATTGGATAAGGAATTTTCACTGGGTAGGATGGCCGGACCATTTAGGGTAAAGCTGATACTGGGATTGGTTATTTCTCCTTTAGGGGTCATGCCAAAGAAAGACCCAGGGAAGTTCAGGATGATTCAACACATTTCCTACCCAACGCCATCCCGCAGGAATTGAGCACGGCACGGTTCATTATCAGTCCTTTGATGATGCCCTAAGGGTGGTTCAGAGGTCGGGTCAAGGTGCCTTTCTGGCAAAGCTTGATATAGAGTCTGCCTTCTGGCTGCTGCCTATTTACCCATCTTCTTTTTATCTAATGGGCTGTTTTTTCAATGGATCGTACTTTGTCGACCATTGTTTACCCATGGGTTGTTCAATTTCCTGTGCCTATTTTGAGGCTTTCAGCTCCTTCTTACATTGGGCTGTCACCGAGGTGGCGGAGGAGGATAGAATTGCTCATTATCGGGATGATTTTTTATTGGTGGGCAGACAGGGCTCCAGGGAATGTGAGTTACTTCTGCACACCATGAAACTGTCAATGACTAAATTCTATGTTCCCTTGGCAGAGGACAAAACTGAGGGCCCTTGTACATGTCTTACATTCTTAGGGATAGAAATTGACTCTGTAGCCGAGGAATGCAGACTTCCAGCAGATAAAGTCCGGAAGATGCTTGAGGAAATGAGAAGACTGGCTTCAGCGTTTTTTTGCATGTTAAAAGAGCTGCAATCCCTTTTGGGTCTGCTCAACTTCGCAGGATGAGTCATCCCTATGGGGAGATTTTTTCTTAAAAGAATGAAGCGATTGTTGTCGGGGGTGACCTCCCCTAAGGCAATAATTAAGGTTAACAAACACATGAGGGATGATCTCAAGGTTTGGGATCAGTTCCTTGGGGAATTCAATGACGTTTGCATTTGGCGCAAACCTCAGACGTCCACACAGTCCATTCACCTTTTTACGGATGCTGCAGGATCCTTCAGCTACAGAGCTTACCTAGATGGTAGGTGGAGCGCTGAGCCTTGGCCGGTGGAATGGACTATTAAGGGTTTTACCAGGAACATGTGCCTCCTGGAGCTCTTCCCCATTCTGGTGGCATTGGAGATCTGGGGAGATGAACTTAAAAACAGTTCCGTGTTTTTTTTGGACGGACAATATGAGTGTGGTCTTTGCCATCAATGGACTCTCATCTTCATCCTCAGCAGTGGTTAGATATCTTAGGATTCTGGTCTTGGGGTGCCTTAAGCGGAACATTGAGTTTCAGGCTAGGCATGTCCCTGGGGTTGCTAATTTTATAGCTGATGCGCTTTCCCATTTCCAATGGGAAATATTTAGGAAGTTTGCACCTAACGCTGTGACTCATGGTGTTCCCTGTCCTCCTTTCCTTTGGCAGGTGGCACTGGATGGCAGTCTCTGATTCCACTACTGAAGGCATCCCTGGCACCTTCCACTTGGAAGTCTTATGTGAGGTATTGGGAAGAATGGGTTTTTTTCTGCGATGTCCAGGGATTTCCTTCCTGCGCAAGTGAGCAAGAATGGTTGCTGCGATGGCTTGCAGAGCTTAGAACTAAGCAGGTGAAAAAGGGGGTGGTGACAGCGTGGTTAGCAGCGGTATCCTTTCTCTATAAATTGTTCACTCTGACGGACTCTTCCAAGACGTTTTTGGTTCGCCAAATTCTTCGGGGCTGGGGGAGGTCAGAAGTGCGACGACCTGACATTCAGAAACCCATAAATGCTGATTGGTTACTCCTTTTGCTTCAGGTTCTACCTGACGTCTGTTCCTCGGAATATGGGGTTCAACTGTGCTTGGCTGTCGCTCCCTGTGAATCAGGGTTCCGCCAGTTGCCCTTATGTCCTGTTGAAGGCCTTCTCGGACGTGCGTCCAGTGGGTTCACATAGGTTTTTAATTCACCAGGATGGTACCCCTCTTACAAGATTCCAATTCCGGAGGGTCCTGGAATGGGCTGCAGAAAAGGCAGGGTTAAATCCCAATACTATAGCTCCTCACTCATTTAGGGTTGGAGCAGCTATGACAGCGGCAGCTTTAGGGTGGTCTGTTGACCGTATCATGGCATTGGGGAGGTGGAAATCTAGGAGATATCAGAGTGAGACCCCTTTTATCCCACTGCTAAGTATTATGGTGTGTTTCTGTTGTGACTTTTTCCCTGTTGTGGTATGAAATTAACACTTGTTTCTTTTGCAGGGCCTAGCAGTGGTCCGCTCTGTTTCTGGATTGTGGGGCACTCGTTCGTGCACTGGGCAGCCATCCGAGCATCTACTCGATCTGGAGGACAGCAACTGGGATTCTCTTCATCTAGGGTGGTGATTAGGTGGTTAGGGAGGAGAGGCCTTTGCTGGGCAGGCCTGCCTGGATTGCTGCAAGATGCCATGAAACATTGGGAGAAACCCCACGTTTTGATCCTCCACTTAGGTGGAAACAATCTTGGCTCGATTCCCGGATGCGATTTGAGTGCGGTGGTCCAGTCGAACATGCGCACCTTCAAAGCTTGGATGCCTGGTGTGAGAATGGGATGGTCAAATATTATTCCCAGGTTGACATGGCTTCATATGGCAAGTCATAGGGCCGCTTTTCAGATCAGAAAAAAGCTTAACAGGGACGTGAGGAAATTGATGTTTGAGCTTAGGGGCTTTGTTTTGGAGCACAAAACCATTACTGCAGCTGACCGGAGCCTCTACCGAGGCGACGGGGTACATCATTCGGACCATGTCATGGACCTGTTTATTGAAGACCTAAGACAGTCCCTACTCCTATTTGTGTGAGTTTTGGGTGGTGGCGAGAGTGGCCCTGAGTATGTGGGCGATCTTGTGGCGGGTGGACAGTGTCCTGGGGCAGGATGTGATTGAGGTAGAGTGACGGCTACTTCCGGCCAGAGGTGAAGTCCTCAGACGCACGTCTGTGTTGTTCCCTGCCCTTGTGATTCGAAGCCGAGAACTCCCTAAGCCATTCCAGTATTGAGTTACGTTCTGCTTCCTCACCTGCACCATGGTACTTCCCATATTGTTAGCATGGGTTACTACACATTAGCTAGGCATACGCTGTCGGCATTCAGCATTGCACAAGTAGTTCTAGTGAACTGCTTGTGCAATGCTGTCACCTGTAGATTCAGGGGGTGTCAATCAACCCATTTGTGTTTCATTGGGTTGATTGCTGTACGCTGCGGATCCAGTTAAGAAGCAGCAGTCTTAAGACTGCTGCTTCTTAACTCCTGTTTCTGGCAAACCTGAAGGCTCGCACGGAAACAGGGCGAGTTGGCCCCATTCGGGGCATAGTAAATCGGCCCCTATACCTCAAAATTTCTTCAGGTCACAATAATAAGTGCTCTATGAACAGTTAACCTTAAAGGATCATTCCAGCCAAAATTGGAATCCACTTAGATGCCTTTTAGTTTTGAATAGAAGTATTTTTGTAATATACTGTATTCTGTATGTATTAACAAAAATGCTTCTTACAAAGCTATTGCTGTTTTAAAAACGTATTTAAGTATACACCAGCATTTTAAGCACAGCATTTACTCAGAGAGCCTAAAGTGCCTCTACCATCTGGTAATGACTATATTTGTTAATTGTTGACATGATCAAAACCCCACTGGCGCTCTGAGCAGTTGCAGTATTTGAATTGCTGGTGCACTATGCTTCACATGCACTTGCAGAGATACATTTTAACACTTAAACAGTGATAATTTTACTAGAAACATTTTTTGCCAGTACAGGTATATTCCAAATATGTTTATATTCAAAGATTTAATTCATCTATGTGCACTTAAGTTTTGACCGGAATGTCTCTTTAAGTTAATGTCAGCTGCATGTTCAAAAAACAACTACAGCTTTATAAACACTTTGCATTATTGTGATCTAATGAGATTACTGAAATCCCATGAGATTTCATAATATACTTCTTTAACCCCCTTCATTAAAGGGATACTGAACCCAAATTTTTTCTTTTGTCATTCAGATAGAGCATGCAATTTTAAACAACTTTCTAATTTACTCCTATTATCAATTTTTCTTTGTTCTCTTGCTTTCCTTATTTGAAAAAGAAGGCATTTAAGCTATTTTTTTGGTTCAGTACCATGGAAAGCACTTGTTTATTGGTAGGTGAATTTACCGACCAATCAGCAAGAACAACACAGTGTGTTCACCAAAAATGGGCCGGCATCTAAACTTACATTCTTGCATTTCAAATAAAGATACCAAGAGAATGAAAATAATTTGATAATAGGAATAAATTAGAAAGTTGCTTAAAATTGCATGCTCTATCTGAATCATGATAGAAAAAAATTGGGTTCAGTGTCCCTTTAAAGGTACAATAGTGTTAACATCAGATTGTGTCAAGTACATGTTACCGAGTGAGGTTTGTATGTGTTGTATGATAATTGACGTCTAAATGGTTTTATGCAATGGATGCAAAACATTAACAACTAACTTAGAAAAAAAATATTGTATCTGATATGTATACAAAAATATATAGTGAGGCATATTTATCAAGCTCCGTATGAATGCTCGCCGGAAATAGAAGTTATGAAGCAGCGGTCTAAAGACCACTGCTCCATAACCTGTCCACCTTCTCTGAGGTCGTGGACAGAAATCAACCCGATTGAATACGATCGGGTTGATTAACACCCCCTGCTGGCAGACGAATGTGCAGGGGGCAGCATTGCACCAGCAGTTTACAAGAACTGCTGGTGCAATGATAAATGCTGACAGTGTATGCTGTTGGCATTTATCGATGTGCCGCGAACATGAAATGCTACTTCGTATCATGTCCGATCGCACATTGATAAATATGCCCCAGTGAACCAGAAACGTGCAATCGTCCGATTATTCATAAACCCAAAAAAAGAAAAGGAGAAAAACAAAATAGACGCCTAGATTACGAGTCTTGCGTTAGCCTTAAAAAGCAGCGTTGTGAGGCCCACACGCTGCTTTTAAACGCCCGCTGATATTACGAGTCTGGCAGGTACAGGTGTACCGCTCACTTTTTTTCTGCGACTCGAGCATACCGCAAATCCACTTACATAAATTGCGTATCCTATCTTTTCAATGGGATTTTCCTAACGCCGGTATTACGAGTCTTGGAAAAAGTGAGCAGTACAGCCTCTCCTGTCAAGACTGATACCGCATTTAAAAGTCAGTAGTTAAAGGGACACTGAACCCAAATTTTTTCTTTTGTGATTCAGATAGAGCATGACATTTTAAGTAACTTTCTAATTTACTCCTATTATCAAATTTTTTTCATTCTCTTTATTTAATCTTTATTTGAAATGCAAGAAGGTAAGTTTAGATGCCGGATCATTTTTGGTGAACAACCTAGGTTGTCCTTGCTGATTGGTGGATAAATTCATCCACCAATCAAAAACTGCTGTCCAGAGTTCTGAACCAAGAAAAAAGCTTAGATGCCTTATTTTTTATATAAAGATAGCAAGAGAACGAAGAAACATTGATAATAGTAGTAAATTAGAAAGTTGCTTAAAATTACATGCTCTATCTGAATCACAAAAGAAAATTTTTGTGTTCAGTGTCCCTTTAAGAGTTTTATGGGCTAATGCCGTAACATAAAACTCTTAACTAAAGTGCTAAAAAGTACACTAACACCCGCAAACTACCTATTAACCCCTAAACCGAGCCCCCCCCACATTTGCAAACACTATATTAAAATTTTTAACCCTAATCTGCCTAACCGGACATCACCGCCACTTCAATAAATGTATTAACCCCTAAACCACTGCACTCCCGCCTCGCAAACATTAGTTAAATACTATTAACCCCCTAATATGCTGTCCCTAACATCGCCGACACCTACCTACATTTATTAACCCCTAATCTGCCAACCCCAACGTCGCCGCCACTATATTAAATTTATTATCCCCAAAATCTAAGTCTAACCCTAACCCTAACACCCCCCTAACTAAAATATTATTTAAATAAATCAAAATAAAATTACTACAATTAAATAAATTATTCCCATTTAAAACTAAATACTTACCTATAAAATAAACCCTGAAATAGCTACAATATAACTAATAGTTACATTTGTATCTAGCTTAGGGTTTATTTTTATTTTACAGGCAAGTTTGTATTTATTTTAACTAGGTAGAATAGTTATTAAATAGTTATTAACTATTTAATAGCTACCTAGTTAAAATAAAGACAAATATACCTGTAAAATAAAACCTAACCTAAGTTACAATTACACCTAACACTACACTATAATTAAATAAATTACCTAAATTAACTACAATTAATTTGAATTAAATTAAATAAACTAAATTACGGAAAAAAACAAACACTAAATTACAGAAAATAATAAAATAATTGCAAGTTTTTTAAACTAATTACACCTAATCTAATCCCCCTAATAAAATAAAAAAGCCCCCCAAAATAATAAAAATCCCTACCCTATAATAAATTACAAATAGCCTTTAAAAGGGCTTTTTGCGGGGCATTGCCCCAAAGTAATCAGCTCTTTTACCTGTAAAAAAAAAAGACAATACCCCCTTGAAGATCACCCTACCTTGAGACGTCTTCACCCAACCGGGCAGAAGTGGTCCTCCAGACGGGCAGAAGTCTTCATCCTATCCGGGCAGAAGTGGTCCTCCAGATGGGCAGAAGTCTTCATCCAGGTGGCATCTTCTATCTTCATCCATCTGGAGCGGAGCGGGTCCATCTTCAAGACATCCAATGCGGAGCATCCTCTTCTTTCGACGGCAACTGGAACAATGACGGGTCCTTTAAATGACGTCATCCAAGATGGCATCCCTTCAATTCCGATTGGCTGATAGAATTCTATAAGCCAATCGGAATTAATGTTCTAATCAGCCAATAGGATTGAACTAATTGTAATTTAGTATAGGGCAGGGATTTTTATTATTTTGGGGGATTAGATTAGGTGTAATTAGTTTAAAAAACTTGTAATTATTTTATTATTTTCTGTAATTTAGTGTTTTTTTTTTGTAATTTAGTTTATTTAATTTAATTGTAATTAATTGTAGTTAATTTAGGTAATTTATTTAATTATAGTGTAGTGTTAGGTGTAATTGTAACTTAGGTTAGGATTTATTTTACAGGTATATTTGTATTTATTTTAACTAGGAAGTTATTAAATAGTTAATAACGGCAGATTAGGGGTTAATAATTGTAGGCAGGTTGCGACGACATTGGGGGCGGCAGAATAGAGGTTAATAACTATAATGTAGGTGTCGGCGATGTTGGGGGCAACAGATTAGGGGTTCATAAGTATAATGTAGGTGGCGGCGGTGTACGGAGCGGCAGATTAGGGGTTAATAATATAATGTAGGTGTCGGCGATGTCGGGGGTGGCAGATTAGGGGTTAATAAGTGTAAGATTAGGGGTGTTTAGACTCGGGGTTCATGTTAGGGTGTTAGGTGTAGACATAACTTTAATTTCACCATAGGAATCAATGGGGCTGCGTTAGGAGCTGAACGCTGCTTTTTTGCAGGTGTTAGACTTTTTTTCAGCCGAATCAGCCCCATTAATTCCTATGGGGAAGTCGTGCACGAGCGCGTTTTGCCAGCTTACCGCTACCGTAAGCAGCGCTGGTATTGAGGTGAGATGTGGAGCTAAATTCTGCTCTACGCTCACTTTTTTGCGGCTAACAAAACCCGTAAAACCAGCGTTACTGTAGGTGAGCGGTAAGGAAAAACTGTTCGTTAGCACCGCATACCATTACCGACAAAAACTCGTAATCTAGCCGATAGTGTTTTTTCTCCCTTACGTTTCTTCCTTTCTTTTTTGGGATATGAATAATCGTACAATTGCACGTTCCTGACTCATGATATCCTTTTGTATACATATCCATTGTTTATTTGATACTTGATTTGTGATTTTTGAGTTATTTACCACTAAAAATTCTTGTATGGCAAACACAAGGTGAGATGGGGAAAAAAAGTCAAGGTCTCTTCCATCCTGGGTCCCTAACTACAGTCAAATAATTAATGCTCTCAATCAAACAAACTGGAAACCATCCAATGGTGCACAGGCCTTTTGTAATCTCCCTAGACACATACAAAATATGGAAATGGATTGCACTCTTAAACTGGACCAGGTACACATCCTATGTCCCTGCAAAATGCAAAGCCCTGGCTGCTCAACAGCACTCACAGCCAACTGCACCATCTCCAAGTGAGTGCCAGACAGTGTGTTGTGTTAATTTCTTTTGTCATTTTCCCTATGGGCTTACTGGCTGGGTCTCTGGAGACTGTGCATCTGGTTGTGAGTGCTATTGAGCACCCAGGACTGTGCATTTTGCAAGGTCATAGGATGTGTCATATAAAGGCTAAGCTTGCATCAAGGTCCAGTTTGAGAGTGCAGTCCATTTCCGTGTTTTGTATGTTTCTAGGTAGATTACATGTGGCCTGTGCACCCTTGGATGGTTTCCAGTTTCTTTGATTGAGAGCATGCATTGTTTGGCTGTAGTTAGTGACCAAGGATTGAAGAGATCTTGCTGTAATTCCTGGGCTTGACCCATTTGGCCAGGTGCAGTTACTAACTCTTCCATTTTTGCTTTTATTCATAGTGGTGTACTTTTATACTTAGCTGTGTGTTGTATGTGTGTATATATATATATATATATATATATATATATATATATATATATATACATACATACATACAAATATACACATTTAAATATATATATATATATACATATATATATATATATATATGTATATTTAAATGCATTGGTGTCAGTGGGAGAAAAATATATACTTTTATTGGTGTCAGTAGGCTCATTAGTGTCAGTGGCTGGTATCACTTACCTGCATTGTCCAGGTCCAGTCCTTTCTGCTTCTTGTCCCACTCTGTCCTCCTACTGAACTGCTGCTACATGCATGCACATGTGCAATGGCAATGTGGGCATGTCGGGTTGGGGCCCACCAGCAGGGCCGTAAATGATCGGTACTGGCCCACAGTACAGCTGTTGAGAAAGTATGATCTAAAATGATCCCCCAGCACTGCAAGACCCCTAGTGAAAGGCAGATTTTGCTTTACTTCACCAAGGGGCATTCCATGCATTTCTGTATGTGATCGAGAGACAAGTCCAGTGCAATATAGCACTGCATGACATTTAATCTGTGCACTTTCTATTTTATTTTGTATACAGCAGTGTATTTGGGATTTTACAAATTCTAGTTATGCTTTTTATAGTTTCTGTGTAATTTTAGCTAATTAGAATCATACTTTGTATAGTTATTTGTATCTTTTATAATTTAAATTGCACTTTGTAATTCTTCTTTAAAAATAAAACCGACAAATTGACAGCTTTAGTTTCCCAGAGAGTTTCATTACTTTCTATGTCCCCGAAAGGTTATCTATTTCGTAGAGAAATGATAGTGCAGTCTTCACCGGGACTGGACTCTCTGAATTCTGTAAGAAAAATGGCGAAACCTGGAATTCCCAGAAAGATGAGAGATGCCTTCCATAGAAACTAATACAACTCTTTGGAATACTGAATTTCACTGGGGAGAGAGAAGGTAAGTGGAGAACACCTGGGGCTGATATAAAGGGTAAGTTTGCATCAATTACACATTAAACTGAAATGTTTTCACTACAATTTAACTTGCTTTTCCAATAGTTTAGTATGTATTACTTTTCTGTCAGTTAAATAAGTGTATTTTGAATTTTCAGCAAAGTTCACCTGCATACAGCTGGCGAGAAAAATTAGTGAGACTAGCTTGTGAGCGAGCTTCAGACATACCCTGGGTACTCCCCTAGAGAAAATACTAAGTGCAATGTAAGTTGTAAAAGATACACAGAAATATATAAAGTCTGATCCTAATTTGTTAAACTTTCAAGACACAATCAAAATTTCAAAATTCATTGCTGGATCTTAATTTAAATGTATTAAAATAGAAAATAAAAAGTGAAAAGCTTAAATGTAATAATACTGAAAGGACCCAGTTTTAAAGTAATATAAAATACAATGCACAAAGTGTAAGTGTAACAAAATTCATGCAGTGCTATAATGCACTGTTTTTGTCTCTCCTTCAGATACACAAATGATACACAAATGAGAGTGCTGGGATGCTGCAGAGTTCCGCCCTTTTTCTTTGATCATTTAGTGAGTTCAGCCCCTGTGAAGTCTGAACTGCAATTTCTCTCCAAGCAGGAAAATCTTTGATCATCAGGCCCTCAGACTTACATTATTTTTTTAATAAGTGAGGCCTACTGTTCCTGAATATATTCTCACATGTGGTTTCACTTGTGGTATAGTCGTCCTAATGTCACTAAAGTGTTTAGGTTTTGAGCACCTTCTTTTGCTACTATTTTAGTGCTTCTCTTTGTATTTTTAACTAATACAGTGTCTTGATGCCCTGTGATTATCTCCTGTATAGAGGTATTTTACGCTTTATAAGAGTATTTATCAAGCTTATATATTAATTTGGGGAGAAATGATTATTATGCATTTAACAACCCTAAATATTTAATATTCAATTTATTTAAAATTTGCCTGACTGTTATATCTCCTATTGGTCCTCAAAACATATCTCAGCAGGGCGGAACTACCATTGGTGCAGCAGGTGCATTCACACCAGGGCCCAAGAGCTTAAGGGGGTCCATGACAGCCAGTCTATACATAGGTGTGTGCGTAATGTGTACAATCCTAATTCAAGGTTGCCTTTCATTAGTGCAGGTTGTAGGTCTATCTATCTATCTATCTATCGATATATCTATTTATCCTCTAAATCATTATACAGAGCAGAATGTGTAATAATACTTTTGCTTTTTACTGAGTTATGTTTGGCGGGCCCCCAAAAAATCTTGCACTGGGGCCCTCTGTTAAGTAGGTCCGCTACTTAGCTCAGTGTTTTTCACATTTAAAAAAATCCTCTATAATGATTACCACATGCATAGATAATGCTGCTGTAGGAAATTACCCACAATGAAAATCAAGTGAAATCTCACAAATGTCATAATGTTGTCTGTTTTGAATAAACATTCTCTCTGCCATTCTCAATATGAGTGTAGAATTGGGATCTATAGGTTTTAAATTGCTCTTAATTTACTTAAAAGGACACTGAACCCATTTGTTTTCTTTTGTGATTCAGATAGAGCATGCAAATTTTAGCAACTTTCTAATTTACTCCTATTATCAATTTTTCTTTGTTCTCTTCCTTTCTATATTTGAAAAAGAAGGCATCTAAGCTTTTATTTTTGGTTCAGAACCATGAAAAGCACTTGTCAGTTTGATCCCGCCTATTACAGTCAGTCCATCGCCGAAATACCAGGCAATTCACTCTGAACAACGAGTTACGAGTTTTGAGCGCTATAGGGAAATTAACGACTGCAACATTTTCGGCGTTATTTCCCCTCCCTATAGCACTGCTATTACAGGTTTTAAAAAAAGCAGGCTTGTGCGGGCGAAATGGTAGCATTGAGCTCCATACCGCACCAAAAAAAAACGCTGCTTTGACGTGCTCGTGCACGATTTCCCCATAGACATCAATAGGGAGAGCCGGCAAAAAAAAGCCTAACACCTGCGATCGTGGAAACTAAAGCTCCGTAACGCAGCCCCATTGATGTCTATGGGGAAAGAAAAACATAACCCTAACATAAAAACCACGTCTAAACACCCCTAATCTGCCGCTCCCGACATTGCCGCAACCTACATAATGTTATTAACCCCTAATCTGCCGCCCTTAACATCGCCGCCACTTAAATAAAAATATTAACCCCTAATCTGCCTCCCTTAACATCACCGCCACCTACATTACAGTTATTAACCCCTAATCTGCCACCCCCAATGTTGCCGCCACTATATATATATATAACATATATATTAACACCTAAACCTAACCCTAAGCATAACCCTAACCGTAAGCCTAAGTGTAACCCTAACACCCCCTAACTTAAATATAATTAAAATAAAGCTAAATAAACTTTACAATTATTACCTAAATAATTGCTATTTAAATCTAAATACAAATTTACCTGTAAAATAAAACCTAAGCTAGCTACCATATAACTAATAGTTATATTGTAGCTATCTTAGGTTTTATTTTTATTTCACAGGTAAGTTTGTATTTATTTTAACTAGGTAGACTAGTTAGTTACCTGTAAAATAAAACCTAACCTGCCTTACACTTAAAACTAACAATACAATAAAATAAATTAAATTAAAATACTAAATTACAAAAAATAAAAAAAACACATTATCAAAAATAAAAACAAATTACTCCTAATCTAATAGCCCTATCAAAATAAAAAAGCCCCCCCCCCAAAAAAAAAACAACTTAGCCTACACTAAGCTGCCAATGGCCCTTAAAAGGGAATTTTGTGGGGCATTGCCCAAATAAATCAGCTCTTTTACCTGTAAAAAAAAAAAAATACAAACACCCCCAACAGTAAAACCTACCACCCAACCAACCAACCACCCCAAATAAAAACCTATCTAAATATACTTTGGCTAACCATTGCCCTGAAAAGGGCATTTGGATGAGCATTGCATTTAGCTGATTGGAACAGCCAATAGAATTAAAGCTCAATCCTATTGGCTGATTGAAACAGCCAATAGGATTTTTTCACCTTTAATTCCTATTAGCTGATAGAAATCTTTCAGCCAATAGGAATGTAAGGGACACCATCTTGGATGATGTAACTTAAAGGGAAACTTCATTTTACAGCGACCATCGTAAGAAGAGGATGCTCTGCTCCGGATGTCTTAAAGATGGACCCGTTCCACGCCGGATGGATGAAGATAGAAGATGCCGTCTGGATGAAGACTTCTTGTCGTCTGGATGAGGACTTCGCCGGCTGGATAAAGATGGAAGAGGCCGCCCGGATGAAGACTTCTTGCCGCCTGGATGATGACTTCGCCCGACTGGATGAGGATGGATGTCCGGACTTTGAAAACTGTGAGTGGATCTTCGGGGGTTAGTGTTAGGTTTTCTTAATGTTTTTTTGGTTGTTTTTATTTTTAGCTCAGGGTTTGGGCAATGTAAAAGAGCTAAATGTCCTTTTAAGGGCAATGCCCATCCAAATGCCCTTTTCATGGCAATGGATAGCTTAGGTTTATTTAGATAGGTTTTTATTTGGGGGGTTGGTTGGTTGGGTGGTGGGTTTTACTGATGGGGGTGTTTGTATTTGTATTTGTATTTTTTTTACAGGTAAAAGAGCTAATTTCTTTGGGGCAATGCCCCACAAAAGGCCCTTTTAAGGGCCATTGGCAGTTTAGTGTAGGCTAGGGTTTTTTTTATTTTTTTGGGGGGGGGCTTTTTTATTTTAATAGGGCTATTAGATTAGGAGTAATTCATTTTTCTTTTTGATAATGTGGTTTTTTATTTTTTGTAATTTAGTGTTTATTTGTTTTGTAATTTAGAAAATTGTATTTTAATAATTTAATTTATTTTATTTTATTGTAATGTTAGTTTTTAGTGTAAGGCAGGTAAGGTTTTATTTTACAGGAAACTTTGTATTTATTTTAGCTAGGTAGTTATTAAATAGTTAATAACTATTTACTAACTAGTCTACCTAGTTAAAATAAATACAAACTTACCTGTGAAATAAAAATAAAACCTGAGGCCTAGATTTAGAGTTCGGCGGTAGCCGTCAAAACCAGCGTTAGAGGCTCCTAACGCTGGTTTTGGCCGCCCGCTGGTATTTGGAGTCAGTGATTAAAGGGTCTAACGCTCACTTTTCAGCCGCGACTTTTCCATACCGCAGATCCCCCTACGCCATTTGCGTAGCCTATCTTTTCAATGGGATCTTTCTAACGCCGGTATTTAGAGTCGTTTCTGCAGTGAGCGTTAGAGCTCTAACGACAAGATTCCAGCCGCCTGAAAATAGCAGGAGTTAAGAGCTTTCTGGCTAACGCCGGTTTATAAAGCTCTTAACTACTGTACCCTAAAGTACACTAACACCCATAAACTACCTATGTACCCCTAAACCGAGGTCCCCCCACACCGCCGCCACTCGATTAAAATTTTTAACCCCTAATCTGCCGACCGCCACCTACGTTATATTTATGTACCCCTAATCTGCTGCCCCTAACCCCGCCGACCCCTGTATTATATTTATTCACCCCTAACCTGCCCCCCACAACGTCGCCGCCAGCTACTTACAATAATTAACCCCTAATCTTCCGACCGCAAATCGCCGCCACCTACGTTATCCCTATGTACCCCTAATCTGCTGCCCTAACATCGCCGACCCCTATATTATATTTATTAACCCCTAATCTGCCCCCCTCAACGTCGCCGACACCTGCCTACACTTATTAACCCCTAATCTGCCGAGCGGACCTGAGCGCTACTATAATAAAGTTATTAACCCCTAATCTGCCTCACTAACCCTATCATAAATAGTATTAACCCCTAATCTGCCCTCCCTAACATCGCCGACACCTACCTTCAATTATTAACCCCTAAACTTCCGATCGGAGCTCACCGCTATTCTAATAAATGGATTAACCCCTAAAGCTAAGTCTAACCCTAACACTAACACCCCCCTAAGTTAAATATAATTTTTATCTAACGAAATAAATTAACTCTTATTAAATAACTTATTCCTATTTAAAGCTAAATACTTACCTGTAAAATAAATCCTAATATAGCTACAATATAAATTATAATTATATTATAGCTATTTTAGGATTAATATTTATTTTACAGGCAACTTTGTAATTATTTTAACCAGGTACAATAGCTATTAAATAGTTAAGAACTATTTAATAGTTACCTAGTTAAAATAATAACAAATTTACCTGTAAAATAAATCCTAACCTAAGTTATAATTAAACCTAACACTACCCTATCAATAAAATAATTAAATAAAATACCTACAATTACCTACAATTAACCTAACACTACACTATCAATAAATTAATTAAACACAATTCCTACAAATAAATACAATTAAATAAACTAGCTAAAGTACAAAAAATAAAAAAGAACTAAGTTACAGAAAATAAAAAAATATTTACAAACATAAGAAAAATATTACAACAATTTTAAACTAATTACACCTACTCTAAGCCCCCTAATAAAATAACAAAGCCCCCCAAAATAAAAAATTCCCTACCCTATTCTAAATTAAAAAGGTTACAAGCTCTTTTACCTTACCAGCCCTGAACAGGGCCCTTTGCGGGGCATGCCCCAAGAATTTCAGCTCTTTTGCCTGTAAAAAAAAACATACAATACCCCCCCCCAACATTACAACCCACCACCCACATACCCCTAATCTAACCCAAACCCCCCTTAAATAAACCTAACACTAAGCCCCTGAAGATCTTCCTACCTTGTCTTCACCATCCAGGTATCACCGATCCGTCCTGGCTCCAAGATCTTCATCCAACCCAAGCGGGGGTTGGCGATCCATAATCCGGTGCTCCAAAGTCTTCCTCCTATCCGGCAAGAAGAGGACATCCGGACCGGCAAACATCTTCTCCAAGCGGCATCTTCGATCTTCTTCCATCCGGTGCGGAGCGGGTCCATCTTGAAGCAGGCGACGCGGATCCATCCTCTTCTTCCGATGTCTCCCGACTAATGACGGTTCCTTTAAGGGACGTCATCCAAGATGGCGTCCCTCGAATTCCGATTGGCTGATAGGATTCTATCAGCCAATCGGAATTAAGGTAGGAATTTTCTGATTGGCTGATGGAATCAGCCAATCAGAATCAAGTTCAATCCGATTGGCTGATCCAATCAGCCAATCAGATTGAGCTCGCATTCTATTGGCTGTTCCGATCAGCCAATAGAATGCGAGCTCAATCTGATTGGCTGATGGGATCGGCCAATCGGATTGAACTTGATTCTGATTGGCTGATTCCATCAGCCAATCAGAAAATTCCTACCTTAATTCCGATTGGCTGATAGAATCCTATCAGCCAATCGGAATTCGAGGGACGCCATCTTGGATGACGTCCCTTAAAGGAACCGTCATTAGTCGGGAGACATCGGAAGAAGAGGATGGATCCGCGTCGCCTGCTTCAAGATGGACCCGCTCCGCACCGGATGGAAGAAGATCGAAGATGCCGCTTGGAGAAGATGTTTGCCGGTCCGGATGTCCTCTTCTTGCCGGATAGGAGGAAGACTTTGGAGCACCGGATTATGGATCGCCAACCCCCGCTTGGGTTGGATGAAGATCTTGGAGCCAGGACGGATCGGTGATACCTGGATGGTGAAGACAAGGTAGGAAGATCTTCAGGGGCTTAGTGTTAGGTTTATTTAAGGGGGGTTTGGGTTAGATTAGGGGTATGTGGGTGGTGGGTTGTAATGTTGGGGGGGGGTATTGTATTTATTCTTTTACAGGCAAAAGAGCTGAAATTCTTGGGGCATGCCCCGCAAAGGGCCCTGTTCAGGGCTGGTAAGGTAAAAGAGCTTGTAACTTTTTTAATTTAGAATAGGGTAGGGAATTTTTTATTTTGGGGGGCTTTGTTATTTTATTAGGGGGCTTAGAGTAGGTGTAATTAGTTTAAAATTGTTGTAATATTTTTCTTATGTTTGTAAATATTTTTTTATTTTCTGTAACTTAGTTCTTTTTTATTTTTTGTACTTTAGCTAGTTTATTTAATTGTATTTATTTGTAGCAATTGTGTTTAATTTATTTATTGATAGTGTAGTGTTAGGTTAATTGTAGGTAATTGTAGGTATTTTATTTAATTATTTTATTGATAGGGTAGTGTTAGGTTTAATTATAACTTAGGTTAGGATTTATTTTACAGGTAAATTTGTTATTATTTTAACTAGGTAACTATTAAATAGTTCTTAACTATTTAATAGCTATTGTACCTGGTTAAAATAATTACAAAGTTGCCTGTAAAATAAATATTAATCCTAAAATAGCTATAATATAATTATAATTTATATTGTAGCTATATTAGGATTTATTTTACAGGTAAGTATTTAGCTTTAAATAGGAATAAGTTATTTAATAAGAGTTAATTTATTTCGTTAGATAAAAATTATATTTAACTTAGGGGGGTGTTAGTGTTAGGGTTAGACTTAGCTTTAGGGGTTAATCCATTTATTAGAATAGCGGTGAGCTCCGATCGGAAGTTTAGGGGTTAATAATTGAAGGTAGGTGTCGGCGATGTTAGGGAGGGCAGATTAGGGGTTAATACTATTTATGATAGGGTTAGTGAGGCGGATTAGGGGTTAATAACTTTGTTATAGTAGCGCTCAGGTCCGCTCGGCAGATTAGGGGTTAATAAGTGTAGGTAGGTGTCGGCGACGTTGTGGGGGGCAGATTAGGGGTTAATAAATATAACATAGGGGTCGGCGATGTTAGGGCAGCAGATTAGGGGTACATAGGGATAACGTAGGTGGCGGCGTTTTACGGAGCGGCAGATTAGGGGTTAAAAGTGTAATGCAGGGGTCAGCGATAGCGTGGGCGGCAGATTAGGGGTTAATAAGTGTAAGGCTAGGGGTGTTTAGACTCGGGGTACATGTTAGAGTGTTAGGTGCAGACGTAGGAAGTGTTTCCCCATAGGAAACAATGGGGCTGCGTTAGGAGCTGAACGCTGCTTTTTTGCAGGTGTTAGGTTTTTTTTCAGCTCAAACAGCCCCATTGTTTCCTATGGGAGAATCGTGCACGAGCACGTTTTTGATGCCGGCCGCGTCCGTAAGCAGCTCTGGTATCGAGAGTTGCATTTGCGGTAAAAATGCTCTACGCTCCTTTTTTGGAGCCTAACGCAGCATTTGTTAGAACTCTCGATACCAGAGTTAAATTTATGGTGCGGCCAGAAAAAAACCCGCGGAGCGTTAACAGCCCTTCTACCGCCAAACTCTAAATCTAGGCCTGAGATTGCTACAATATAACTATTAGTTATATTGTAGCTAGCTTAGGTTTTATTTTACAGGTAAGTATGTATTTAATTTTAAATAGGAATTATTTAGGTAAAGGTTTATTTAGATTTATTTTAATTATATTTAAGTTAGGGGGTGTTAGGGTTAGGCTTAGGTTAGGGTTAGGTTTAGGGGTTAATAGATTTATGTAGAGTTAGTGGTGTGGGAGGTCAGATGTTTAGGTGTTATTTATTTATTTAAGTATATTTCTTTGTGGGGGGCTTGCGGTTTAGTGGTTAATAGGTTTATTATAGCGGCGGTGTGGGCGGATGGCAGATTAGGGGTTAATAATCTTTAAAAAGTGTTTGTGATGTGGGGGGCGGCGGTTTAGGGGTTAATAGGTTTATTATAGTGGCGACGATGTCGGGGAACTGCGGAATAGGGGTTCATAATTTTTTTTAGTTTCGGCGATGTCCGGAGCGGCAGATTAGGGGTTAATAAACTTATTATAGTGTTTGCGATGCGAGAGGACCTCAGTTTAGGGGTTAATAGGTAGTTTATGGGTGTTAGTGTACTTTTTAACACTTTAGTCATGAGTTTTATGCTACAGCTTTGTAACGTAAAACGCATAACTACTGAGTTTAGATGGCGGTACGGATCTTGTCGGTTATAGGGTGTACCTACCGCTCACTTTTTGGCCTCCCAGGCAAACTTGTAATACCGGCGCTACGGAAGTCCCATTGAAAAAGTGCGGTACTGACATTGCATAAGGGCCAAAAAGGTGTGCGGTACACCTATACCTACAAGACTTGTAATTGCGGCGTTAGGGAAAAAAGAAGCATTATGAAGCATAACGCTGCTTTTTCATTTATAACGCCAAACTCGTAATCTATCTGATAGACTTTCTAGGTTTCAAACAATTCTATAACAACAAGTACTGAATATCAAAGTTGCTGTAATATGCAATCCACAGTAAATCATCAAGAGGATAGCTTTCTAGGAGGCTTGTTCAACTTTTATCCACCCTAAGATATCTCCTGATTGTCTCCATTCTACAATTTGAGCTAATCCAGTGACATCATGGTAGAAGTTAATATTCTGGAGAGCCAGTCCTCCTTCAATGTGGGATCTCTTTAATGTTCTTTGAGTGACTTGTTACTATGGCAAATATATCTTGAGAAAATACCCTGTATTTTTTATCTGTGATACTGGTTAGTAGTGTAAGATAGGACCTAACAAACTCCATGTCAATATCTTTGTAGAGAGTGCAAATTAAAAATTGAAAACAGTACTCTGAATGAATGGTGGAATTTAAGAAAAGACAAAATTATAGGCTAGATTAGAACTGGAGTGTGTCGAAAGTAGCACACCTATTACAAGTTGAAAGTAAATGAGATCAATTGAGTGCAACTGAATTTAACGAGCATCAGGTTAACGCGACTTTAGAGCTCTGGTTAACTTTTACGCTTGAATAAAAAGTTGCACAAAAAATATCAAAAATACATTTAAAAGTTACAATCATAATAGCACTATCTACTAAAAAGCATTTCAAAACAAAATTGCATATAAAGGTTATAAGGGCTCAAAGATATGAGGTCTGAGGTGTTAGGAAATAAAAAAGGACTGCAAAGGGCTTTACATAGATACATACATATACATGTCTAAATATGTACATATATATATATATATATATATATATATATATATATATATATATACTTTATGTGTGAGTGTGTGTGCATATGTATTAATGTGTTTTACTGTATATTTACTGTACATTTTTCACATTCCAATGTTCTTCACTTGCAGGAAAACGTCCTTTTTAATCTTAAACACATATTTTTATATATATATATATATATATATATATATATATATATATATATATATATATATATATATATATATATATATATATATATATGTGTGAGTATATATACCTAGAACTTTTTTATATCTATTCCTATAGATATAAAAATATATATATCAATATGTCTACAAATTTTTAATAATTTTTATTAATTTTTTTAAATATTTTATATGTAATATTTCAATAACGTGCCTTAAGAATGCTAAGATTTCACATGCACTAACCCGACCGAGTTAAGATCTAAATCGTAATAAATATTACTATTAAATTATTAAAAATTAGTAGACATATTGTAAAATACATAGATATATTCTTATACCTGTAGGAATAGATACAAAAAAGGTCTAGGTATATGCACACACACACACACACATATATATATATATATATATATATATATATAAATAAATACGTGTTTAAGATTAAAAAGGAAATTTTCCTGTAAGGGAAGAACATTAGAATGTGAAATATTAATATTTTTGTGTTGGGTTAACGCTAGAACGGAAGCGATAAATAGCGCTCCACTCATAATCTTGCCTTAAACTGGGTAAAGAATAACAAGGTTAAAGAGAACGGCATCTTTCAGATTCTAAACACCGACGATACTTGTGATAGGTGAAGATTAAAAATGGTTGAACAGCCAATAGGATTTCAGTAGCTCTCATCCTATTGGCTGATTTGAAAATGTCAGCCAATAGGAATGCAAGATACCCCATTTTTAAAAGGGTACATTGCATTCAAGCTTCAGTGTACGGCGGTGATCGTATAAAGTGGATGCTCTGTGCTGGATGTCATCGCTGGTCCTGGACAGCTCTGCTCCGTGCCTCCACAGCTCCACGCCACCATGATGAAGATAGAAGATGGTCCCTCGATGGAGGAAGATGTTGCCACCTGGATGAAGACTTCTCACCGCCTGGATGAGGATGGATGACCATGAGTAGATATTCTGGGTTTAGTGATAGTTTTTTTTTTCTTCATTTTTTGGGATGACTTTTTATTTTAGATTAGGGTTTTGGGCAGTAAAAGAGCTGAATGCCCTTTTAAGGGCAATGCCCATACAAATGCCCCTTTTTTATTTTGGGGGGTTGGTTGGGATTTTACTGTTGGGGGGACTTTGTAATTTCTTGTAGTTAAAAGAGCTGTTTAACTTAGGGCAATGCCCTACAAAAGTCCCTTTTAAGGGCTATTGGTAGTTGATTGTTAGTTTAGTTTTTTTATTTTGGGGGGCTTTTTATTTTTATAGGGCTATTAGATTAGGTGTAATTGTTTTTATTTTTGATTTCATTCATTATTTTTTGTAATCTTAGGCCTAGATTTAGAGTTCGGCGGTAGCCGTGAAAACCAGCGTTAGAGGCTCCTAACGCTGGTTTTAGGCTACCGCCGGTATTTGGAGTCAGTGATTAAAGGGTCTAACGCTCACTTTTCAGCCGCGACTTTTCCATACCGCAGATCCCCTTACGTCAATTGCGTATCCTATCTTTTCAATGGGATCTTTCTAACGCTGGTATTTAGAGTCGTTTCTGAAGTGAGCGTTAGAGCTCTAACGACAAAACTCCAGCCGCAGGAAAATAGCAGGAGTTAAGAGCTTTCTGGGCTAATGCCGGTTCATAAAGCTCTTAACTACTGTACCCTAAAGTACACTAACACCCATAAACTACCTATGTACCCCTAAACCGAGGTCCCCCCACATCGCCGCCACTCGATTAAATTTTTTTAACCCCTAATCTGCCGACCGCCAACTACGTTATACTTATGTACCCCTAATCTGCTGCCCCTAACCCCGCCGACCCCTGTATTATATTTATTAACCCCTAACCTGCCCCCCACAACGTCGCCGCCAGCTACTTACAATAATTAACCCCTAATCTGCCGACCGCAAAGCGCCGCCACCTACGTTATCCTTATGTACCCCTAATCTGCTGCCCCTAACACCGCCGACCCCTATATTATATTTATTAACCCCTAATCTGCCCCCCTCAACGTCGCCGACACCTGCCTACACTTATTAACCCCTAATCTGCCGAGCGGACCTGAGCGCTACTATAATAAAGTAATTAACCCCTAATCCGCCTCACTAACCCTATCATAAATAGTATTAACCCCTAATCTGCCCTCCCTAACATCGCCGACACCTACCTTCAATTATTAACCCCTAATCTGACGACCGGAGCTCATCGCTACTATAATAAATGGATTAACCCCTAAAGCTAAGTCTAACCCTAACACTAACACCCCCCTAACTTAAATATAATTTAAATCTAACGAAATTAATTAACTCTTATTAAATAAATTATTCCTATTTAAAGCTAAATACTTACCTGTAAAATACATCCTAATATAGCTACAATATAAATTATAATTATATTGTAGCTATTTTAGGATTAATATTTATTTTACAGGCAACTTTGTAATTATTTTAACCAGGTACAATAGCTATTAAATAGTTAAGAACTATTTAATAGTTACCTAGTTAAAATAATAACAAAATTACCTGTAAAATAAATCCTAACCTAAGTTATAATTAAACCTAACACTACCCTATCAATAAATTAATTAAATAAACTACCTACAATTACCTACAATTAACCTAACACTACACTATCAATAAATAAATTAAATACAATTGCTACAAATAACTACAATTACATAAACTAACTAAAGTACAAAAAATAAAAAAGAACTAAGTTACAAAAAATAAAAAAATATTTACCAACATTAGAAAAATATTACAACAATTTTAAACTAATTACACCTACTCTAAGCCCCCTAATAAAATAACAAAGACCCCCAAAATAAAAAATTCCCTACCCTATTCTAAATTAATAAATGTAAAAGCTCTTTTACCTTACCAGCCCTGAACAGGGCCCTTTGCGGGGCATGCCCCAAGAAAATCAGCTCTTTTGCCTGTAAAAAAAAACATACAATACCCCCCCCCCAACATTACAACCCACCACCCACATACCCCTAATCTAACCCAAACCCCCCTTAAATAAACCTAACACTAAGCCCCTGAAGATCTTCCTACCTTGTCTTCACCATCCAGGTATCACCGATCCGTCCTGGCATCCGGTGCTGAAGAGGTCCAGAAGAGGCTCCAAAGTCTTCCTCCTATCCGGCAAGAAGAGGACATCCGGACCGGCAAACATCTTCTCCAAGCGG
Source organism: Bombina bombina (assembly GCF_027579735.1). Lineage (NCBI taxonomy): Eukaryota > Metazoa > Chordata > Amphibia > Anura > Bombinatoridae > Bombina > Bombina bombina. Next base: position 787,556,496 of record NC_069502.1, on the reverse strand, counting down.
CATCTTCGATCTTCTTCCATCCGGTGCGGAGCGGGTCCATCTTGAAGCAGCCGACGCGGATCCATCCTCTTCTTCCGTTGTCTCCCGACGAATGACGGTTCCTTTAAGGGACGTCATCCAAGATGGCGTCCCTCGAATTCCGATTGGCTGATAGGATTCTATCAGCCAATCGGAATTAAGGTAGGAATATTCTGATTGGCTGATGGAATCAGCCAATCAGAATCAAGTTCAATCCTATTGGCTGATCCAATCAGCCAATCAGATTGAGCTTGCATTCTATTGGCTGTTCCGATCAGCCAATAGAATGCAAGCTCAATCTGATTGGCTGATTGGATCAGCCAATCGGATTGAACTTGATTCTGATTGGCTGATTCCATCAGCCAATCAGAATATTCCTACCTTAATTCCGATTGGCTGATAGAATCCTATCAGCCAATCGGAATTCGAGGGACGCCATCTTGGATGACGTCCCTTAAAGGAACCGTCATTCGTCGGGAGACAACGGAAGAAGAGGATGGATCCGCGTCGGCTGCTTCAAGATGGACCCGCTCCGCACCGGATGGAAGAAGATCAAAGATGCCGCTTGGAGAAGATGTTTGCCGGTCCGGATGTCCTCTTCTTGCCGGATAGGAGGAAGACTTTGGAGCTTCTTCTGGACCTCTTCAGCACCGGATGCCAGGACGGATCGGTGATACCTGGATGGTGAAGACAAGGTAGGAAGATCTTCAGGGGCTTAGTGTTAGGTTTATTTAAGGGGGGTTTGGGTTAGATTAGGGGTATGTGGGTGGTGGGTTGTAATGTTGGGGGGGGTATTGTATGTTTTTTTTTACAGGCAAAAGAGCTGATTTTCTTGGGGCATGCCCCGCAAAGGGCCCTGTTCAGGGCTGGTAAGGTAAAAGAGCTTTTACATTTATTAATTTAGAATAGGGTAGGGAATTTTTTATTTTGGGGGTCTTTGTTATTTTATTAGGGGGCTTAGAGTAGGTGTAATTAGTTTAAAATTGTTGTAATATTTTTCTAATGTTGGTAAATATTTTTTTATTTTTTGTAACTTAGTTCTTTTTTATTTTTTGTACTTTAGTTAGTTTATGTAATTGTAGTTATTTGTAGCAATTGTATTTAATTTATTTATTGATAGTGTAGTGTTAGGTTAATTGTAGGTAATTGTAGGTAGTTTATTTAATTAATTTATTGATAGGGTAGTGTTAGGTTTAATTATAACTTAGGTTAGGATTTATTTTACAGTTAATTTTGTTATTATTTTAACTAGGTAACTATTAAATAGTTCTTAACTATTTAATAGCTATTGGACCTGGTTAAAATAATTACAAAGTTACCTGTAAAATAAATATTAATCCTAAAATAGCTATAATATAATTATAATTTATATTGTAGCTATATTAGGATTTATTTTACAGGTAAGTATTTAGCTTTAAATAGGAATAATTTATTTAATAAGAGTTAATTAATTTTGTTAGATTTAAATTATATTTAAGTTAGGGGGGTGTTAGTGTTAGGGTTAGACTTAGCTTTAGGGGTTAATCCATTTATTATAGTAGCGATGAGCTCCGGTCGTCAGATTAGGGGTTAATAATTGAAGTTAGGTGTCGGCGATGTTAGGGAGGGCAGATTAGGGGTTAATACTATTTATGATAGGGTTAGTGAGGCGGGTTAGGGGTTAATACATTTATTATAGTAGCGGTGCGGTCCGCTCGGCAGATTAGGGGTTAATAAGTGTAGGCAGGTGTCGGCGACGTTGAGGGGGGCAGATTAGGGGTTAATAAATATAATATAGGGGTCGGCGGTGTTAGGGGCAGCAGATTAGGGGTACATAGGGATAATGTAAATTGCGGCGGTTTACGGAGCGGCAGATTAGGGGTTAATAATATAATGCAGGTGTCAGCGATAGCGGGGGCGGCAGATTAGGGGTTAATAAGTGTAAGGTTAGGGGTGTTTAGACTCGGGGTACATGTTAGGGTGTTAGGTGCAGACGTAGGAAGTGTTTCCCCATAGGAAACAATGGGGCTACGTTAGGAGCTGAACGCTGCTTTTTTGCAGGTGTTAGGTTTTTTTTCAGCTCAAACAGCCCCATTGTTTCCTATGGGAGAATCGTGCACGAGCACGTTTTTGAGGCTGGCCGCGTCCGTAAGCAACTCTGGTATCGAGAGTTGCATTTGCGGTAAAAATGCTCTACGCTCCTTTTTTGGAGCCTAACGCAGCATTTTTTTGAACTCTCGATACCAGAGTTAATTTTATGGTGCGGCCAGAAAAAAGCCCGCGGAGCGTTAACAGCCCATCTACCGCCAAACTCCAAATCTAGGCCTTAGAGTTTTTTATTTTTTGTATTTTTAGTTAGATTTTTTAATTTTTTCGTAGTATTAGGTTTATTTAAATTTGTAATTTAGGATTTTTATTTTGTCGTAGTGTTATTTTTTTTTTTAATCATGTAATTTAGGATTTTTAATTGGTAGTTTTTTTAATTTTATTAAAATAGTTATGTTAGGTAAATTTATAGTTTAATCTTAGGGTTTTTATATTTCACAGGTAAGTTTTTATTTATTTTAAGATAGTTAAATTGTAACTTTTAATTTAAAGTTGGGGGGGTGTTAGGTTTAGGGGTTAATAGTTTAATTTTGTGTTATGTGAAGTGAGGGACCAGCGGTTTAGGGGTTAATAGGTTTAGTTTATTAGTTACGATGTTGGGGCAGGCGGTTTAGGGGTTAATAGGTTTAGTTTATTTACAAACTAAAAGAAAAAAGCGCACACAGGACTCAAGTGCAATAAAACACACAGTGGCACCAGCGCTCTAAAATTCACACTTACAATGTTTATTAATAATAAAAGCACTTAGAAACAATCATCAACAAACGGCTTTCATCCCCAATACTCAGCTGCTCGAAACCGCTCTCCCTTCTATGGTTATACAGTCTGTTTCACATGTCCACCGGAACTTAGAAAGTTTTAGGAGAGATTTGCTGTTCAAGCTACGGAAGCCCTGTATGTCCAAGAAAAGTAAGCGTATTCCTCTTAGAGCACTTGGGACTACGGATCCTCTAGATGGTCACAAATCCTCAACGATTACCCCAACGCGTTTCATCTGCTACCGTGCAGACTTCCTCAAGGAGAATAGTAAGTATCGTAATACCGGTTTACCTAAAAACACTTCAATAAAAACCCTCCATTGTCATTGAATGCTTTTATTATTAATAAACATTGTAAGTGTGAATTTTAGAGCGCTGGTGCCACTGTGTGTTTTATTGCACTTGAGTCCTGTTTGTGCTTTTTTCTTTTAGTTGGAAAGTTCCTCCTCTACTACAAGCGGTATGAAGGATACATTTGGCAAATAAGCAGCAGAGGTCTCAAGTGGGATATAGAGTATTTCATCCGGAGGTGGTAATATATATATATATATATATATATATATATATATATATTTTTTATATTTGGTTTATTATCTTTATTTGGTTTATATGGTTATATGTGTTATTCTTGTTAATTTTAGAAGTTAAATGAGTGGGTTACTTACAAACTTTATTTATATTTCCTAAGACTGTTAGCGCCATTGCATTTTTCTGTGTAGGTTTAGTTTATTAGTTGTGATGTGGGGGCCCGGCGGTTTAGGGGAACCTAGATTTATTTTGTGTTGGCGATGTGGGGGGGGGTTGGCGGTTTAGGGGTTAATAGGTTTATTTTAGTGTCATAGATGTGGGTGGGCGGCGTTTTAGGGGTGAATAGGTTTAATATAGTATTTGCGATGTGGGAGGGTGGCGGTTTAGGGTTTAATAGGTAGTTTATGGGTGTTAGTGTACTTTTTACATTTTAGTTATGAGTTTTGTGAAACATTTTTGTTTCGCAAAATCCATAACTACTGGTCTCAAATTGTGGAATGGATCGTGTTGGTATAGGCTGTAACGCAAGCATTTTAGCGGGACCGCACAACCTGTAATATGGCGCTATGGAAAATCCTGCACTTAAACGTCATTTTTTGAGTGCAGAATGGAGAGTTGTGTTAAGGCTAAAATGTTGTGGTATAGCTGTACCGCAGCAAATTGTAATATGCGTTATCGGCCATTCCACGGGCAATGGTCAATTTTTCAGCGGTAAAGCCGTACCGCACCATAACGAAAAACTTGTAATTTAGCCGATTATTTCTATGGGAGACATCTTGACACTCGTAGAGACAGACCCTTTTTTTAAATAAAATTCCATGAGTGCTGCCCCTGCGAGTGTTGTAGTGGAAAAATAATTTTTTAGAATTGGCCCCTTAGAGTGGCTGAATTTATGCCTAAACATGTATTATTCTTCAACACATTAGTTCCTCCATTGTCTGTATAAATCAATAAGAAGAACTATAGTAATGTACAGTATTTCTGGGTTATATTGCAGCATTTTTTTATTAGGCAATGCCGTTTCTGCTTTTATTCAGTGAGCCAACATTCAGAACTTTTTAAAAACATATTTCAAATGTAGATGTTTAATTACTGTTGAATATAAAGGGGCAGTTAAGTCCAAAATAAACTTTCATGATTCAGATAGGGCATGTCAATTTAAACGACTTTCCAATTTACTTTAATCCCCAATTTTGCTTTGTTCTCTTGGTTAAAAACTACACCTAGGTAGGCTCATATGCTAATTCCTTAGACCTTGAAGGCCACCTTTAATGTGAATGCATTTTGACCACTAGAGGGCATTAGTTCATGTGTGTCATAAAGATAACATTGAGCTCATGCACGTGAAGTTACCTAGGAGTAAGCACTGATTGGCTAAAATGCAAGTCTGTCAAAAGAACTGAAATAAGGGGGCAGTTTACAGAGGCTTAGATACAAGGTAATCACAGAGGTAAAACGTGTATTATTATAACTGTTTTGGTTATGCAAAACTGGGAAATGAGTAATAAATGGATTATCCATCTTTTTAAACAACAAAAATTCTGGTGTTGACTGTCCCTTTAATGTTTTATGATTTCCAAGAAGCTAGCCCTGTGAGAAAATGTCATTATAATGCAGATAATGAATTGCATGGAGCATTTGTAAATTATACAAGAAAAAGGAAAAATCAAGTTGGAAAGTAATTAGACAGCCTAAACATTGAGTAATAAATGTCTAATATAAAAAGGGAATTATCAAAACCCTCTAAAAAGTGAAACACAAATGTGAAAAGGTCAGCAAAAAGGTTTTCACTATAGCCAATTGTAACCTCATCTGTAACTTTTGGAGGTTATTCAATTGTATTAGCATCCAAATGGATACAAATGTAGTCCAAGAATCTGGAAAACAACTTTATATGAGAAAAAAATTATATCTAAGATTTTTGGCTTTCAAAATAGGAGGCACCGAACTTCTCTGTCCTGGTCAGATGGAAAGGCCTAGAAACACTCTATATAAAGCACACTGAAATGAACTATAACATCCACGGGTCATATCTCGCATTTGCACAATGTAAAAGCAAACAGTCAATGGGCTATATTTATAGACGCCTGTAAGGTTGAAGTTGCTGACCTTATTGTAAAAGTGGGATTTTTTTTTAAATTCCTTGAACCTTGATTCACCTATCTTTCCATCCGCTTTATTAGTAGGTATTTTTATGTCCTGGCGCTTGGGAAAGTGCAAACTACATCTCACTATAGTACTGAATAAGAGAACTGACACACAAGAATGCAGTAGAATAATAACAATGTTTATTATGAACTTATTGCAATAACATACACTAAGAAGTTATTATAGTACAGTAAAACAAGAGTGATTAAACTAATAAACACATTACTTATTTTCGGGTTTTGGAAAAGGTATTAATATCATGCAACAGTGCTGAGAGCCCCCCTTAGCAATTCTAATAATTTAACCTACATGTTTCACAGGCGTGTCTAGTGTTATGTCAGTCATATTATTTTAATTAGCACGCAATTTAATTAGCTAAGAGTGTTTTTCATAACAAACTAATATTCTCACACTAGAGGTTAGCACTATCTGTCTTGGAATGTTATACATCCCACTCTTTCTAGATAAGCTCTGCTATGAGAACAGAAAGATAGAATGAGTGAAAAAATGTAAAGGAAATACTCTTAAAGGCATATGTCTTAAAGGTATATATATATATATATATATATATATATTTTGTCAGGCTATTGCTGAGTGACCTTTAGATAAAATATCTCTCTCTCTTTCTATATATATATATATATATATATATATATATATATATATATATATATATATATATATATATATATATATATATATATATATATATATATATATATATATATATATATATATGTAAAATAAGATAAAATAAGTATGCAAGCTATCAAATATTAAATTTGAGCATGCTTAATACCATTGCTGGATACATTCTGTGTATTGCAGATCTGAGGTCTGAAATTGGATGCCTTGCTGATTACACATCAGAATTCAGCTCAGACCCCTCTCTCCACTCACTATGCTAAATTACATCTTTGTTCAATTAATTTGCTCAGATCAAAATGTATGACTTAAACAATTGCCCTGATACTGACCTAGTTCATGATGCCCCCTGGGGTGACAGAGACAACATTCTGCACTGTTTTAGATAATATAGCAGAAACCTAGGATATTGTAAGCTAACAGATATGTGATAATTAACATGATGGCTCACTAGGTTCCCTTTAAAGTCACAATACACATATGTGTCTGGGAAAGTTGCTAGCAGATATCAGCACATGGGAATCAAGGATTTCATGTTGAGTGGCTTGTGACTATTTTTCATATAAATTAATCCAAACCTATATTATAAATTATCAAATATTTAAATTATACCTCAGTATGGTTTAAATATAATAGATAAGTCTGAGAGATTGTCTCTTTGTATAAAATTAAATATGAAGTAAATTGAATAATAGCTGCATTGGTAGATTTAAAATGTGTTCCAAAATTTCAAAATAATAACACAGCTTCTTTTATTTTCAAATATCTGAATAGACAGAAGAGTACCAATGCAGGGAGACTCATGCAATAAGTTGTCCCATAAATTATACCTATATTGTGTTTTCATGCATTCAAAATAATCCAGAGATGTACAAATATGTGGGCTATATTTATATTGAAAAGGAATGAAGACTCCAATAAGCATATTTTAATATAGAATTGATAATATACTCATGTTTGGTCTCAAATTGCACATTTGTCAATGGTATTAAATGGTCCCATATATATTGAACATATAATTTATTAATGCTGGAAATTATAGGTGTGTTTAATGAACCTATTGAGGTATATATCAATTAAGCTGTAGCAGTGTTGAAAATGAAAATATCTTTAATGCCTATGTTGCCCTCTGGTGGTTTATGAAAGAATTGCAACCAAAAAGTATTTACATTTTCATTGAATTTAAAAGCACCAAATTCATTTTCAAAGGGCCAATGGAAAGACAGCTCCGTTAGGACCAATGGAAGACCAGCTCAGTTTAGGGCGTATAAAAAATGTTCACCAATGATTAGAATAAAAAAATGTGGGATTTATCATGTGATATATTCTCTTGCACTGGAGTAAAAATGATCATGCTGCTGAATTTTAAGTCTCTGACTTATCTTGCTGCCTTGGTTTACAGAAAGCAACATTGGACCTAAACCTTTTATTCTCTAAATTATAAATAATATGACAGTGAACTGGATTAATCTGAAAAAGCTGAAAATTTCAAATTGGTTTTGTTGTAATGTATGGCAATGGTTATAATTTAATATTTTAAAGCAAATATATTAATTGTTGCTACAGTTTAATTAAAGTTGGTGATTTAAAGGGATAGTTGGTATTTTAAGTTTATATTCATAGTCCTGCTTAGTTTAGAACTAATATTGATGCTAAATAATTTTATTTGCTAGAAAAGAATTTGTACTTTTATATTTATAAGTCAGTGTTACTTATTGTGAAATCTCTTAGAAATTGCATATAAAATGGTTATTGTGTTAATAATATACAATTTCTCTGATGGTTATAAGTTCAGTATTAGAGTTATTGGCTAATTATAGACTGTTCTGATATTCTCCTTTGTGGCATCTTAATGAGCAATTTATTGTGAGTAAGGTTAATTTTTAGAGATACATTTTATGATCTGCTTTGTATAGAAAATTGTAATAGAATAAACGTGTATAATTGATCATAATCTAGTTTTTACATAAATATAATTCAAGGTGTCTATAAAGATAACTAATAAAGAATTAAGGAATAAATATTGATTTTTAATAAATATATTGTTACCTAAATACATTTATAATTGGTTGTCAACTACTGAGATAAGTACTCCAACATTTTACTGGAGATTACTGCTGATATAATAATAAATGATATTGTAACCTAGTATATACTAACAATATACTGTATGTATATATATATATATATATATATATATATACTTAAAAAACAGACAGGCACTTGCCAGCATTCAACAAATACAAACTTTGTTCATTATCCAGTGACATTTCAGGGGGCGGGGGGGGGGGGGGCTTCCTCAGACCAGATTATAATTGTTGAATGCTGGCGAGTTCCTGTCTGTTTGTTTAAGTCTATATATCTATAAAGTGCACCCTGGATGTTGATACATTGGAGTGAGTGCTGATTCCTACACAGGATCTATCTATCTATCTATCTATCTATCAATCTATCTATCTATCAATCAATCAATCTATATAAATATATACTATATATGTATGAACTGTTTGATTAATTATTTGTACACGGAATCATGAAAAGTTTCCAATCCCTTACAGAATTCCTGTCATTAACATTTAAAATTGCTTTAGGTGCCCAAAATAATCTTGCAAATGAAATGAGAACAACATGAAACATGGTTAAAGTAAATGTTTTTAAATCTATAATATGTGCATATTTGTTTTATTTTTTGTATAGAAAAGTTGTCTCGCTGGATAGAAGAGAGGTGACTTAGAAACCTTAAAGGGACACAGAACCCACATTTTTTCTTTGTGATTCAGATAGAGCTTGACATTTTAAGCATCTTTCTAATTTACTTCTATCATCAATTTTTCTTTGTTCTTTTGCTATCTTTATTTGAAAAAGAAGGCATGTATGCTTTTTATGTGGTTCAGTACTCTGGACAGCACTTTTTTTTAATTTGTGGATGAATTTATCCACCAATCAGCAAGAACAACCCAGGTTGTTCACCAAAAATGGGCCGGCATCTTAACTTATATTCTTGCATTTTAAATAAAGATGCCAAGAGAATGAAGAAAATTTGATAATAGGAGTAAATTAAAAAGTTGCTTAAAATGTCATGCTCTATCTGAATCAGGAAAGAAAATATTTGGGTTCAGTGTCCCTTTAAAGACAGAATAAAGGGCTCATCATATGAATTCCAAGCTTGCGGAATTCATATGTTATAACATACACAAGCTTTCTTGTCATATTTTGCATGTGCACAAAAAAACATTCAGTCAATGAACTAAATTCATAGAAGTCCGAAAAGGTTGAGGATGCTGAGGGACCTTATTGTAAAAGCAGGATTTTGTTCAATTCATTGAACCTTGATTCACCTTTTTTCCATGCAGTGTGTGCATTCCTGTCATAACATCTAAAATTGGTTTAAAGGGACAGTAAACACAATAATTTTTGTTGATTAAAAAGAAAGATAATCCCTTTAGTACCCATTCCCCAGTTTTGCATAACCAACACAGTTATATAAATACACTGTTTACTTCTGTGATTATCTTGCATCTAAGCCTCTGCAGACTGCCCCCTTATTTCAGTTCTTTTGACAGACTTGCTTTTTAGCCAATCAGTGCCCACTCCAGGGTAACTTCACGTACATTAGCTCAATGTTATCTATATGAAACATGAACTAATGCCCTCTAGTGGTTAAAATGCATTTAGATTAGAGGCAGTCTTCAAGGTCTAAGAAATTAGCATATGAAGCTCCTAGAATTAGCTTTCAACTAAGAATACCAAGAAAAAAAAACAAAATTGGTGATAAAAGTAAATTGGAAAGTTGTTTAAAATTACATTCCCTATTTAAATCATGAAAGTTTTTTTTGGACTTGACTGCCCCTTTAAGTGCCCAAAATATGAATTCTTACACATGAAATAAAAACAATTACAACTATAACAACATCAGAAAACAACTTGAAACACGATTAATGTAAATATTTTTAAGTCTGAAATATTTACATATTTGTATTTTCCCAGAAAAATTGTCTCGCTGGATAGAAGAGAGGTTTCTCACAGACAGAACTTAAGGGCTGATCTTGGGTGTTCCAAAATGTTCCGGGCATTTGGAATCCATAAGGAATCTATTGGCCATATGAAGTATCTCGACTCACAGTTGTGTCTCTTTTTAAAATTCAATTTGGTTATCTTGCTTTCATTTATTTGTGTATTTTTTATTTCACTTTTCCGAAGCTTTCTTTTGTTTACATCTGAGTAGAGAAGATGTATTTTTCCGACTTTAACTTGTTTACTTTTAAAGTTAAGCTGTGAACACAAAGAACAACTATGTTTTAGTAAAGTGTTAATTAGTTAGGGGCCAATGTAATGAGTCAGCCTCACTGCCAGTAGAAGCAGGACTGCTAGGAACAGTGGGTGATAAATTGAATAGCCAGTGTGAGCAACACCATACTGGGTCTAATCTGTCTCCTAAAAGATAATCTGGAACTATTTCTGTTAACAAGAACTGCCAAATGCCAATATACTTTTGTCTGTTTTTATCCAGGCTGCATCAGAATAAAGTAAAATTCATAATGGGACCATCTCAGGTCCAGGCAGCGTCACTAACCTTTAAATAAATATTTTAGATATTTAGAAAAATATGCAATTAAAAACAATTTTTATAACACTAATATGGGGCTGTATGTAGTCAAGTCCAACTATAACCAGTAGAAACAGCTATACAGTATTGGGTCAATGTTGCTGCTTATTAGGATCTCTTATAAGACCCCATTCCTATAGCAATAACTGTTACCTAGACCAGTGTTTCTCAAACGTGGTCCTAACACAGCACAGGTGAGGTGAAATACTCAGCTGATGAGTAACCATGGTTACTAACCTACTTTCACCCATTAGCTGATTATTTCACTTGTGCTCTAGTTAAGACACAATAAAAATCTGGTCTGTTAGGGGTACTTGAAACATGAACCCCTTCAGTTGAACGAGGTGAACCACCTCTCTTATATGGGGGTGTTGTGTATATGTGCCATATGCTGCTTTTATTGAAGCTTTCAATAAATGTTAGGCATAGAACCCCACATTGGTAAAAATGAACTCCTCTTTTTCCAAAATCAGGTTTAATGCCACTATGTGCACCTTATGGAGGGGAGCTCTTCATTGTAAAATCCTTCCCTGAAGCCTAGTGGTGCAGAAGGCTCTGTTAGAAGGACATGTTCAAAAGAACGAAATTCCCCTTTCAAATTAGGTTGTTCATATTTCTTTAAGTTAACAGCAAAGTAAAGAACAAAGGAGAGACAGTAAGTTTGTAATTTACCCGCCACTCCAAAAATGTATCTCTTATCCATTGGTGCATATGATCACATTACCCATGATTATCATGTGACCACTGTTTTAAAAGAGAGTCTTTTTAAAGTTTTAAATGAGGTCAACTTCCCATGTTCACCCCCCTTCACCTTACTAAAGTTTTTCTTGTGTCTAATATTTAGCATTGCAGGTGTGTACCAAATTAACTGTGATCACCTGCCTCTTATAGGGCATGCAACAGGGCCAGATTGGGAAATCAGACCAGCCCTGGAAATATTTGAAGACAGGGCCCAGCACCTAGACGCACCCCCCACCGGCATTTATCATTGCACAAACAGTTCTGGTGAACTGCTTGTGCAATGCTGCCCCTTGCAGATTCGCAGCCAATCGGCCGCTAGCAGGGGGTGTCAATCAGCCTGATCGTATAAGATTGGGCGGATTGATGTCCGCAGCCTCAGATCAGGTGGACAATTTATGGAGTAGCGGTCTTTAGACCGCTGCTTCATAACTGCTGTTTCCGGTGAGCCTGAAGGAGCTTGATAATTCGGCCCCTTAGTGTCTAAAACAATGGGAGCTGCCATGTTGTAACTTAGGTTACCTTCTCTGCTGTGGCTAATTAGAGACAGTTATTAATAGGTTACTAGAGTGTGCAGCCAATGGCTGTGAGGAATATAACAGTGTTCTGCACATACACTTCTAACAGGAACTTAAAAGCACACGATTGTCAAAATGAAAATACAGGAAAAGAGGACAAAATAAATAATGAGAGTACAGTGCATAGTGTTTTTTATTTATACAATTTATCATTTTATATTACCTTCTCAAAGTGTTTCTGTCCCTTTAATTATGAATATACATTTATTTTGTGTATTTTAGAGACATGCAAACTTTTTTAACCAATGCCAAAGTTCTTAACATCACTGTTTGCATGTACTGTTTTATGTGCACATATTTTGTATTCACCAATCACAGTGTGTTTCATTTATATTAGAAATACTTGATTAAAATGTTACTATATTTTACATATTGGGTAGCTGCTGTTTGGGAATCATCATGGTGGCATCATTCATGGTGGCATCATGCCTAGTATTATATTTTATTGATAATGTTATTAACATCCATAACCTTTAATATATCATTTCTGCTCCTGATTCCATGTGAAAAAGCTATCATGAATGACAGTTTCTCTCATCCTTATCCATCCTGTCTGTGATTGTAATCAATTGTTTTTGCAGCTGTAGTGATCCTTCACAATACTGTTACTTGTGTGGGTCTTAGTATTGCTGGGAGTTAAATTGTGTTTCCATGTTGTCATAAATAAGATTATGCACCAAAACATCTGTAACAGCATGAAGTAATAAAAGCAATGGCCCTTAAGATTACATTTTCAGCTGTCATTTTAAGCATTGCCTGCAACTGATAACATGTATGTTATATATTAAAAACACTATAGTTTAAAATATTTGAGGTATATCAACTGGAATAGATGATAGAAATGTTCTTTATTTTCTGATATGTGTTTCAAATACTTTACAGAAGTCAGTCTAATGAAAACATTACAGTATTTTTTTTCCCCAAAGAGCTGTCTAACCAGTTTTTCTAATTAGAAGGTAATTCATAAATACACAGTACCTGAAAAAGATGTCATGTAGCAATAAGTAGCTATAACTATAACCTGTGTTATAATCTGCTCTAATTTGACAATTTGAACTACTTAAATAGAGTGGACTACAATTATTCTAATTTTATTATGAAGAAAATAATTAAAGGGATAGGAAACGTGAACATTGTCTTTTATGATTCAGACACAGTATGCAATTTTAAACAAATTTCCAATTTATTTCTACTATGAATTTTTCTTCATTTTCTTGGTATCTTTTGTTGAAAAGCAGGGGGCATAAGCTGAGGAGCCTGTCCATACCTGGAGCACTATATGGCAGCAGTTTTGCAAGAATGTCATCCATTTGCAAGAGCACTAGATTCTAGATTCAGCACTTTTTACTGCCAAGTATTTCTCCAGATGCCTACCAAGGTATCTCTTCAACAAAGAATGTCATTGGGAATGAAGCAAATTTGATAATAATCAGTGTCTGTTTGTGTATCTGAGTCTTTCTATGTGAGTGTCTGTGAGTATTGTTGTGTCTTTGAATGTGTGCGTGTGTGTGTCTCAGGAGTGTTTCTGTGTATCTTCATTTTTTTAGTGTGTCTGAGTATTTCTGAGTGTCTGTGAGTGTGTGTGAGCCATGCCTTTGAATGTTTCTGTTTTTGTGTGTCTATGAGTGTGTGTGTTTGTGTGCATTTGAATGTTTTAGTTTCTGTGTGCCTGAGTGTTTCTGCAGACTTTTAAGTATCCAACATTTTATATGGCTCTGATACTAGCCAGTGCCTCACCAGCCACTGACCTCACCACACGTCACTGATTTGGTGTGTGCACTGATACCTTTTTTTAAAAACAAACAAAAAAAACAGAAATGCTTGTTATGTTCTATGGGGTCACTAGATTCTCGTCAGCTAATACAAGATGTCACTCACTATATAAGCAGTGGATATCAATGCATAAAAACAGAGGAAATTTTAACAAATGCGCATGCGTATTTCAGACTGTAAGCGCGCTCTGAAAAGGAATACAGAGTGGGCTGTTACATTTTGATTGACAGCACTGCCCTACTGTTGGAAGAAGAAAAAAACCTGGCAGCTAGGAGAGCATCCATATGGTGTGCTTCAGCTTGCAGGAGTACGTTTTTAAATTATCATTATAATACTTTCCTATGAAACATTATTTCTTTCATGTAATTGGCAAGAGTCCATTAGCTAGTGACGTATGGGATATATAATCCTACCAGGAGGGGCAAAGTTTCCCAAACCTCAAATGCCTATAAATACACCCCTCACCACACCCACAATTCAGTTTTTACAAAATTTGCCTCCTATGGAGGTGGTGAAGTAAGTTTGTGCTAGATTTCTACGTTGATATGCGCTTCTCAGCATTTTGAAGTCTGATTCCTCTCAGAGTACAGTGAATGTCAGAGGGATGTGAAGGGAATATCACCTATTGAATGCAATGGTTTTCCTCATGGGAGATCTATTTCACAGGTTCTCTGTTATCGGTCATAGAGATTCATCTCCTACCTCCCTTTTTCAGATTGACGATATACTCTCATATTCTATTACCTCTACTGATAACTGTTTCAGTACTGGTTTGGCTATCTTCTATATGTGGATGTGTGTCTTTCTGTAAGTATGTTTTCATTACTTAAGACACTCTCAGCTATGGTTTGGCAGTTTATGTATTAATATAAAATTCTAAATATATGTATTGTACTTATATTTGCCATGAGTCAGGTTTATGTATATTTCCTTTTGCAGACTATAAGTTTCATTTTTGGGAAAAAAACGTATTTAGGAAAATATTTTTCTTACCAGGGGTATAGTATTTTTTCAAATTGACTGCTTTTTGATTACATTTTCGTGGGCAAAATTAGGCTCGCAAGGTTGCAAAATGCTGATGTTTATTGTGTCATTTTAGGGGCAAGATTTTTTTTGCCGCAAAGGTACTTCCGGTGATGCAAATTCGTCATTTCCGGCATCTTGCACAAGGTTGTGTCTGCAATGATGCGAGTGTGTCATTTCCGGATGTTGTTAGCGCCCAAAAAAATTCATTTTGTGTTTTTCTCCTGTTAACTGTGGTCAGTCCACGGGTCATCATTACTTCTGGGATATTATCTCCTCCCCTACAGGAAGTGCAAGAGGATTCACCCAGCAGAGCTGCTATATAGCTCCTCCCCTCTACGTCACCCCCAGTCATTCTCTTGCACCCAACGAATAGATAGGATGTGTGAGAGGACTGTGGTGATTTTAATTAGTTTATTACCTTCAATCAAAAGTTTGTTATTTTATAATAGCACCGGAGTGTGTTATTCATTCTCTGGTAGAATTTGAAGAAGAATCTACCTGAGTTTTTTCTATGATTTTAGCCGGAGTAGTTAAGATCATATTGCTGTTTCTCGGCCATCTGAGGAGAGGTAAACTTCAGATCAGGGGACAGCGGGCAGATTAATCTGCAAAGAGGTATGTAGCAGTTTATTATTTTCTGACATGGAATTGATGAGAAAATCCTGCCATACCGTTATAATGTAAACTCAGCCTTAAATGCAGTAGATGTAGCTGGTATCAGGCTGTCATGTATGTATATTTTACACTTCAGTATTCTGGGGAATGGTACTTCACTGGATTTATACTGTATGCATAGACTTAACCTAATTTGCAGGGACTTGCAATAGGTTTTAAATAACAATTAATTTATTGAGGTTAAACGTTTTTTTGCTGGCATGTAAAATCGTTTATTTCTCTGAGGTACTGGGTGAAAAAATGTTTTGGGCACTATTTTTTCCACTTGGCAATAGTTTTGTTTAAATTAAAGCAGTTTACTGATCTCTCTCACTGTTATGTGTGAGGGGGAGGGGCCATTTTTTGGCGCTTTTACTACGCATCAAAAAACTCAGTCAGAGGTTCATTTTCTTCCTGCATGATCCGGTTCATCTCTACAGAACTCAGGGATCTCCAAAGCTTTTTTTGAGGGAGGTAATCATTCACAGCAGAGCTGTGAAGATTGTAGATGACTGTGATAAAAAACGTTTATTTGTGTATTTTTTCTGCTGCCAGGGTTAGTTATCCTTTGCTAATGGGAACAATCCTTTGCTAAAATTGTATATTTCTTACAAAGATTTGATGCTATAACTTATTTATTTTCAACTGTCATAATTTTTTCTGTGCTTCTTATAGGCACAGTTCGTTTTCATATTATTGTAAATTACTTGAAAAGCATTTCCAAGTTGCTAGTTTATTGCTAGTGTGTTAAACATGTCTGATTCAGAGGAAGATACATGTGCTATATGTGCTAATGCCAAAGTGGAGCCCAATAGAAATTTATGTACTAATTGTATTGATGTTACTTTAAATAAAGGTCAATCTGTACAAACTGAACATATTTCACCTAACAACGAGGGGAGAGTTATGCCGACTAACTCGCCTCACGTGTCAGTACCTGCATCTCCCGCTCGGGAGGTGCGTGATATTGTAGCGCCGAGTACATCTGGGCGGCCATTTCAAATCACATTACAGGATATGGCTACTGTTATGACTGAAGTTTTGGCTAAATTACCAGAACTTAGAGGCAAGCGTGATCACTCTGGGGTGAGAACAGAGTGCGCTGATAATATTAGGGCCATGTCAGACACTGCGTCACAGGTGGCAGAACATGAGGACGGAGAACTTCATTCTGTGGGTGACGGTTCTGATCCAAACAGACTGGATTCAGATATTTCAAATTTTAAATTTAAGCTGGAAAACCTCCGTGTATTACAAGGGGAGGTGTTAGCGGCTCTGAATGATTGTAACACAGTTGCAATACCAGAGAAAATGTGTAGGTTGGATAAATATTTTGCGGTACCGGCGAGTACTGATGTTTTTCCTATACCTAAGAGACTTACTGAAATTGTTACTAAGGAGTGGGATAGACCCGGTGTGCCGTTCTCACCCCCTCCGATATTTAGAAAAATGTTTCCAATAGACGCCACCACACGGGACTTATGGCAAACGGTCCCTAAGGTGGAGGGAGCAGTTTCTACTTTAGCTAAGCGTACCACTATCCCGGTGGAGGATAGCTGTGCTTTTTCAGATCCAATGGATAAAAAATTAGAGGGTTACCTTAAGAAAATGTTTGTTCAACAAGGTTTTATATTGCAACCTCTTGCATGTATTGCGCCTGTCACGGCTGCAGCAGCATTTGAATCATCTACACTAGATGAGATTACACTCAAACTTAAAGCCCTTAAGTTAGCTAACTCATTTATTTCAGATGCCGTAGTACATTTAACTAAACTTACGGCTAAGAATTCCGGATTTGCCATTCAGGCACGCAGAGCACTGTGGCTAAAATCCTGGTCAGCTGATGTTACTTCTAAATCTAAATTGCTTAATATACCTTTCAAAGGGCAGACCTTATTCGGGCCCGGGTTGAAAGAGATTATCGCTGACATTACAGGAGGTAAAGGCCATGCCCTGCCTCAGGACAAAGCCAAACCTAGGGCTAGACAGTCTAATTTTCGTTCCTTTCATAATTTCAAAGCAGGAACAGCATCAACTTCCTCTGCACCAAAACAGGAAGGAGCTGTTGCTCGCTACAGACAAGGCTGGAAACCTAACCAGTCCTGGAAAAAGGGTAAGCAGGCCAGGAAACCTGCTGCTGCCCCTAAGACAGCATGAATCGAGGGCCCCCGATCCGGGACCGGATCTAGTAGGGGGCAGACTTTCTCTCTTCGCCCAGGCTTGGGCAAGAGATGTTCAGGATCCCTGGGCGTTAGAGATCATATCTCAGGGATACCTTCTGGACTTCAAATCCTCTCCCCCAAGAGGGAGATTTCATCTGTCAAGGTTGTCAACAAACCAAATAAAGAAAGAAGCGTTCCTACGCTGCGTACAAGATCTTTTATTAATGGGAGTGATCCATCCAGTTCCGCGGTCGGAACAAGGACAAGGGTTTTACTCAAATCTGTTTGTAGTTCCCAAAAAAGAGGGAACTTTCAGGCCAATCTTGGATTTAAAGATCCTAAACAAATTCCTAAGAGTTCCATCGTTCAAGATGGAAACTATTCGAACAATTTTGCCCATGATCCAAGAGGGTCAGTACATGACCACAGTGGATTTAAAGGATGCTTACCTTCACATACCGATTCACAGAAATCATTACCGGTATCTAAGGTTTGCCTTTCTAGACAGGCATTACCAGTTTGTAGCTCTTCCATTCGGATTGGCTACGGCTCCAAGAATCTTCACAAAGGTTCTGGGTACTCTTCTGGCGGTACTAAGACCGCGAGGAATTTCGGTAGCTCCGTACCTAGACGACATTCTGATACAAGCTTCAAGCTTTCAAACTGCCAAGTCTCATACAGAGTTAGTACTGGCATTTCTAAGGTCGCATGGATGGAAGGTGAACGAAAAGAAGAGTTCTCTCTTTCCACTCACAAGAGTTCCCTTCTTGGGGACTCTGATAGATTCTGTAGAAATGAAGATTTACCTGACAGAAGACAGGTTAACAAAGCTTCAAAATGCATGCCGTGTCCTTCATTCCATTCAACACCCGTCAGTAGCTCAATGCATGGAGGTGATCGGCTTAATGGTAGCGGCAATGGACATAGTACCTTTTGCACGCCTACATCTCAGACCGCTGCAATTGTGCATGCTAAGTCAGTGGAATGGGGATTACTCAGATTTGTCCCCCACTCTGAATCTTAATCAAGAGACCAGAAATTCTCTTCTATGGTGGCTTTATCGGCCACACCTGTCCAGGGGGATGCCATTCAGCAGGCCAGACTGGACAATTGTAACAACAGACGCCAGCCTACTAGGTTGGGGCGCTGTCTGGAATTCTCTGAAGGCTCAGGGACTATGGAATCAGGAGGAGAGTCTCCTTCCAATAAACATTCTGGAATTGAGAGCAGTTCTCAATGCCCTTCTGGCTTGGCCCCAGTTAACAACTCGGGGGTTCATCAGGTTTCAGTCGGACAACATCACGACTGTAGCTTACATCAACCATCAGGGAGGGACAAGAAGCTCCCTAGCAATGATGGAAGTATCAAAGATAATTCGCTGGGCAGAGTCTCACTCTTGCCACCTGTCTGCAATTCACATCCCGGGAGTGGAGAACTGGGAGGCGGATTTCTTAAGTCGTCAGACTTTTCATCCGGGGGAGTGGGAACTTCATCCGGAGGTCTTTGCCCAGATACTTCGACGTTGGGGCAAACCAGAGATAGATCTCATGGCATCTCGTCAGAACGCCAAGCTTCCTCGCTACGGGTCCAGATCCAGGGATCCGGGAGCGGTTCTGATAGATGCTTTGACAGCACCTTGGACCTTCGGGATGGCTTATGTGTTTCCACCCTTCCCGATGCTTCCTCGATTGATTGCCAGAATCAAACAGGAGAGAGCATCAGTGATTCTAATAGCACCTGCATGGCCACGCAGGACTTGGTATGCAGATCTAGTGGACATGTCATCCTGTCCGCCTTGGTCTCTACCTCTGAAACAGGACCTTCTGATCCAGGGTCCATTCAAACATCAAAATATAACTTCTCTGAAGCTGACTGCTTGGAAATTGAACGCTTGATTTTATCAAAACGTGGTTTTTCTGAGCCAGTTATTGATACCTTAATACAGGCTAGGAAGCCTGTTACCAGAAGGATTTACCATAAAATATGGCGTAAATACTTATATTGGTGCGAATCCAAGAGTTACTCATGGAGTAAGGTTAGGATTCCAAGGATATTGTCTTTTCTACAAGAAGGTTTAGAAAAGGGGTTATCCGCTAGTTCTTTAAAGGGACAGATTTCAGCTCTGTCCATTCTTTTACACAAACGTCTGTCAGAAGTTCCGGACGTTCAAGCTTTTTGTCAGGCTTTAGCTAGGATCAAGCCTGTGTTTAAAACTGTTGCTCCGCCATGGAGTTTGAACTTAGTTCTTAATGTTTTACAGGGTGTTCTGTTTGAACCCCTTCATTCCATTGATATCAAGTTGTTATCTTGGAAAGTTCTGTTTTTAATGGCTATTTCCTCGGCTCGAAGAGTTTCTGAGTTATCTGCCTTACATTGTGATTCTCCTTATCTGATTTTTCATTCAGACAAGGTAGTTCTGCGTACTAAACCTGGGTTCCTACCTAAGGTGGTCACTAACAGGAATATCAATCAAGAGATTGTTGTTCCATCTTTGTGTCCTAATCCTTCCTCGAAGAAGGAACGTCTGCTACACAATCTAGATGTAGTCCGTGCCCTGAAATTTTATCTACAGGCAACTAAGGATTTTCGTCAAACGTCTTCCCTGTTTGTCGTTTATTCTGGTCAGAGGAGAGGTCAAAAAGCTTTGGCTACCTCTCTCTCTTTTTGGCTTCGTAGCATAATACGATTAGCCTATGAGACTGCTGGACAGCAGCCTCCTGAAAGAATTACAGCTCATTCTACTAGAGCTGTGGCTTCCACTTGGGCCTTTAAGAATGAGGCTTCTGTTGAACAGATTTGCAAGGCTGCAACTTGGTCTTCTCTTCATACTTTTTCCAAATTTTACAAATTTGACACTTTTGCTTCTTCGGAGGCTGTTTTTGGGAGAAAGGTTCTTCAGGCAGTGGTTCCCTCCGTATAAAGAGCCTGTCTGTCCCTCCCGTCATCCGTGTACTTTTGCTTTGGTATTGGTATCCCAGAAGTAATGAACCGTGGACTGACCACACTTAACAGGAGAAAACAAAATTTATGCTTACCTGATAAATTCATTTCTCCTGTAGTGTGGTCAGTCCACGGCCCGCCCTGTTTTTTATGGCAGGCTAAAAAAATTTTTGGATTATACTCCAGTCACCACTACACCCTTGGGCTTCTCCTTTCTCGTTGGTCCTTTGGTCGAATGACTGGAGGTGACGTAGAGGGGAGGAGCTATATAGCAGCTCTGCTGGGTGAATCCTCTTGCACTTCCTGTAGGGGAGGAGATAATATCCCAGAAGTAATGATGACCCGTGGACTGACCACACTACAGGAGAAATGAATTTATCAGGTAAGCATAAATTTTGTTCTTTTGCCTCAGGATAAAAGACCTAAGGGTAAATCTAAAACTTCTAAACATTTTTGTTCCTTTCGACAAATTAAGGAACAAAAACCCAATCCTTCCCCCAAAGAATCTGGTTCTGATTGGAAACCTTCAATTTGGAGTAAATCCAAGCCGTTTAAGAAACCTAAGCCAGCTCCCAAGTCTGCATGAAGGTGTGGCCCTCATTCCAGCTCAGCTGGTGGGGGGCAGATTAAGATTCTTCCAAAGCATTTGGGCAGATTCTGACCAAAATCAATGGATTTGGAGTATTGTCTATTTACATGTACAACCAAAGAAAGTTGCAAAAGAAGTGTACACAATAATAGCACTCAAACCCCAAAAAATATTTATACATATTTTTCTTATACACACACCACGCCATACATATAAATATTTTTGGGCGTTTGAGTGCTATTATTGTGTACACTTCTTTTGCAACTTTCTTTGGTTGTACATGTAAATATGTGATTTTGTACACAGCAGCACCTAAGGGCAATAACGACTGTTAATAAGGCCAACCATACATTATTATTAGCTCAACCCTAAACCAATAGTAGTGCCATCACATTCCTT
Source organism: Bombina bombina (assembly GCF_027579735.1). Lineage (NCBI taxonomy): Eukaryota > Metazoa > Chordata > Amphibia > Anura > Bombinatoridae > Bombina > Bombina bombina. The sequence goes on along the minus strand of NC_069502.1, from coordinate 787,534,849 downwards.
TTCTCAAAATTCGGAGTATTGTCTCTCAAGGGTACCGAATAGGATTCAGATTAAGACCTCCTGTGAGAAGATTTTTTCTCTCACACATCCCAGCAAATCCAGTAAATGCTCAGGCTTTTCTGAAGTGTGTTTCAGACCTGGAGCTTTTAGGGGTAATCATACCAGTTCCTTTTTTAGGAACAGGGTCTGGGGTTTTATTGAAATCTATCCATTGTCCCAAAGAAAGAAAATTAATTCAGTCCAGTTCTGAATCTGAAAATTTTGAATTGTTTTGTAAGAGTGCCAACTTTCAAAATGGTGACTATAAGGACTATTCTGCCTTTTGTTCAGCAAGGGCATTATATGTCAACGATAGACTTACAGGATGCATATCTTCATATTCCAATTCATCCAGACCACTATCAGTTTCTGAGATTCTTTTTTCTAGACAAGCATTACCAATTTGTCGCTCTTCCATTTGGCCTAGCGACAGCTCCAAAAATCTTTTAAAAGGTTCTCGGTGCCCTACTCTCTGTAATCAGAGAACGGGGTATTGCAGTGTTTCCTTATTTGGACAATATCTTGGTACTAGCTCAGTCTTTACATTCTGCAGAATCTCACACAAATCAACTAGTGTTGTTTCTTCAAAGAAATGGTTGGAGTATCAATTTATCAAAAAGTTCCTTGATTCCTCATACAAGGTAACCTTTTTAAGGTTTCCAGATAGATTCAGTGTCCATGACTCTGTCTCTAACAGACAAGAGACGATTAACATTGGTTTCAGCTTGTCGGAACCTTCAGTCTCAATCATTCCCTTCAGTAGCTATATGCATGGAAGTTTTAGGTCTCATGACTGCAGCATTGGACGCAATCCCCTTTGCTCGTTTTCATATGAGACCTCTCCAGCTTTGCATGCTGAATCAGTGGTGCAGGGATTATACAAAGATATCACAATTAATATCCTTAAATCTCAATGTTCGACTCTCTGACTTGGTGGTTAGATCACCATCATATAGTTCAAGGGGCTTCTTTTGTTCATCCAACCTGGGCTGTGATCACAACAGATGCAAGTATTTCAGGTTGGGGAGCTGTCTGGGGATCTCTGACAGCACAAGGTGTTTGGAAATCTCAAGAGGCGAGGTTACCAATCAATATTTTAGAACTCTGTGCTATTTTCAGGGCTCTTCAGGTTTGGCCTTTGTTGAAGAGAGAACCATTCATTTGTTTTCAGACAGACATTATCACAACTGTGGCATATGTCAATCATCAGGGTAGGACTCACAGTCCCCAAGCTATGAAAGAAGTATCTCAGATACTTTCTTGGGCGGAATCCAGCTCCTGTCTAATTTCTGTGGTACATATCCCAGGTGTAGACAATTGGGAAGCGGATTATCTCAGCCGTCAGACTTTACATCTGGGGGAGTGGTTGCTCCATCCAGATGTGTTTTCTTAGATTGTTCAGATGTGGGGTTTTCCAGAAATAGATCTGATGGCTTCTCATCTAAACAAGAAACTTCCCAGGTACCTGTCCAGGTCCAGGGATCCTCAGGCCGAGGCAGTGGATGCGTTAGCAGTTCCTTTGTGTTACCAACCTGCTTATATCTTCCCGCCTCTTGTTCTTCTTCCAAGAGTGATTTCCAAGATCATCATGGAACAATCGTTTGTGTTTCTGGTAGCTCCAGCATGGTCTCACAGGTTTTGGTATGCGGATCTTGTCCGGATGTCCAGTTTCCAACCTTGACCACTTCCTTTAAGACCAGACCTTCTGTCTCAAGGTCCGTTTTTCCATCAGGATCTCAAATCATTAAATTTGAAGGTATGGAAATTGAACGCTTAGTGCTTTGTCATAGAGGTTTCTCTGACTCAGTGATTAATACTATGTTACAGGCTCGTAAATTTGTTTCTAGGAAGATTTATTATCGAGTTTGGAAGACTTATATTTCATGGTGTTCTTCTCATAAATTCTCCTGGCATTCTTATAGAATTCCTAGAATTTTACAGTTTCTTCAGGTTGGTTTGGATAAAGGTTTGTCTGCAAGTTCATTGAAGGGACAAATCTCTGCTCTTTCTATTTTATTTCACAGAAAGATTGCTAAGCTTCCTGATAGTCACTGTTTTGTACAGGCTTTGGTCCATATCAAGCCTGTCATGAAATCAATCTCTCCTCCTTGGAGTCTTAAAGGGACAGTCTAGTCCAAAATAAAATTTAATGATTCAGATAGGGCATGTCATTTTAAACATTTTTCCAATTTACTTTTATCACCGATTTAGCTTTGTTCTCTTGGTATTCTTAGTTGAAAGCTTTTCTTAGACCTTAAAGGCCACGTCTTTTCAGAATGCATTTTAACAGTTTTTCACCACTAGAGGGTGTTAGTTCTTGTGTTTCATATAGATAACACTGTGCTCATGCACGTGAAGTTACCTGGGAGCCAGCACTGATTGGCTAACTGCAAGTCTGTCAAAAGAACTGAAATAAAGGGGCAGTTTACAGAGGCTTAGATACAAGATAATCACAGAGGTAAAAAGTATATACATATAACTGTGTTGGTTATGCAAAACTGGGGAATGGGTAATAAAGGGATTATCTATCTTTTAAAACAATAAAAATTCTGGTGTAGACTGTCCCTTTAATTTGTTTTTGAAGGCTTTACAGGCTCCTTCTTTTGAGCCTATGCATTCTTTGGGCATTAAACTACTTTCTTGGAAAGTGTTGTTCCTTTTGGCCATATCTTCTGCTAGAAGAGTTTCTGAATGATCTGCTCTTTCTTGTGAATCTCATTTTCTGATTTTCCATCAGGATAAGGCCATTTTACGGACTTTATTTAAATTTCTACCTAAGGTTGTGAATTCTAACAACATTAATAGAGAAATTGTTGGACCCTCTTTGTGTCCTAATCCTAAGAATTCTTTGGAGAGATCCTTACATTCTTTGGATGTTGTAAGAGCTTTTAAATATTATATTGAAGCTACTAAAGATTTAATTTCAGGAAGACTTCTAGTCTATTTGTTGTCTTTTCTGGTTCTAGGAAAGGTCAGAAAGCTTCTGCCATTTCCTTGGCATCTTGGTTAAAAGTTTTGATTCATCAGGCTTATTTGGAGTTGGGTCAGGCCCCGCCTCAGAGAATTACAGCTAATTCTACTAGATCAGTCTCCACTTCGTGGGCTTTTAAGAATGAAGCTTCAGTTGATCAGATTTACAAAGCAGCAACTTGGTCTTCTTTGCATTTACTTACTAAATTCTACCGTTTTGTTGTATTTGCTTCTTTGGAAGTAGTTTTTGGTAGAAAAGTTCTTCAGGCAGCTGTTTCAGTTTGATTCCTCTGCTTATGTTTAACTTTATTTCTTTTCAACTATGAGAAAAAACTTATATTTTCTTGGTTGTGGATTAATTTTTTCAGCGGGAAATGGCTGTTATTATTTTTATCCCTCCCTCTTTAGTGACTCTTCTGTGGAGTTCCACATCTTGGGTATTACTATCCCATATGTCACTAGCTCATGGACTCTTGCCAATTACATGAAAGAAAACATAATTTATGTAAGAACTTACCTGATAAATTCATTTATTTCATATTGGGCCTTGACAAGAGTCCATGAGACCCACCCTTTTTATGGTGGTTATAATTTTTTGTATAAAGCACAATAATATTTCCAGTTCCTTTTTTTGATGCTTTTTACTCCTTCTTTATCACCCCACTACTTGGCTATTCATTAAACTGAATTGTGGGTGTGGTGAGGGGTGTATTTATAGGTTTGAAGTTTGGGAGACTTTGCCCCTCCTGGTAGGATTGTATATCCCATACGTCACTAGCTTATGGATTCTTGTCAATAGGAAATAAATTTATTTATCAGGTAAGTTCTTACATAAATTATGTTTTATATTAAACGTTTACTGTGTCTTTAACATTTAGTCATTTTTCCCACCTGATTTTCTTCTTGAAAATACACCTGCATAAGCAAATAGTTTGATTTTCTATAGCCTAAATATAGTTTGTAAATAAATATTTAAATTAAACCTGAAATGGAAGTTGTTTCACATATATATGTATTCCAGAATGACTGTAAAAATGGCTTCTTCTTTGAATTTCCACATTACATTTTGAATAGATATTCTGTTTCTAAGCTTGGAAACAGTGAATAAGGTGTCAGTAATGAACAGTCTGGCTGGACTTTTTACTTTACAATGTATGTTTATTTTCCATTACTACAGTCAAAGAGTTTCTTCAGCACATATTGTTCATGTCTGTTTATAATTTAATTATTTATTTTATAACATCCATTTTATGTCAGAGGAGGTTTGCGTAACTGCAAAAAATAAAGGGAATGTACAGAACTTAGCAAGTATATATTTTTATGTATATACAATATATATATATATATATATATATATATATATATTTATACAGTATATATATATATATATATATATATATATATATATATATATAGACACACATAATTAATTTTTACAGTATGATTATTAGCCTCATTTCAATTAAAGGGATACTAAACCCAAATCCTCTCTTTTATGATTCAGATACAGCATGCAATTTTAAGCAACTTTCTAATGATCACTTTTTCTTTGTTCTCTTGGTATCTTTATTTGAAAAAGCAGGAAATGAGTTTAGGATCCAGACCGTTTTTGGTTCAGCACCCTGGATAGCGCTTGCTGATTAGTGGCTACATTTAGCCACCAATCAGCAAGCAGTAACCAGGTTCTAAACCGAAAATGGGCCGGCTCCTAAGCTTTCATTCCTGCTTTTAAATTAAAGATACCAAGAGAACGAAGAAAATTTGATAACAGGAGTATATTATAAAGTTGTTTAAAATTTCAGGCTCTATCCAAATCATGAAAGAAGAAATTTGGGGTTAGTATCTCTTTAAGGAGGTAAGTCAAAATGAAACTTTCAAGATTCGGATAAAATGTGAAAGGTTAAAAAGCTTCCATTTTTACTATTAAACTTACCTCATTGTCTAGGTATCCTTTGTTAAAACATATTATCCTTTCTATGAGAGCATATCTAGAGCATATCGTATCACAAGTTGAAAGTAAAAAGATTGCACGCAAGCGAAAACCCATTGCACGCAAAAAGTGGAACTTAGAATATTCTTCAAAAGACTTCAATGGAGGGCAAAAACTGCAACCCCCTACCAAAAAAAAATAACACCATAGTCCCCAGCCTTTTTGTAAAAACCAAGGGATCTCTTGACCCCAGTCCTTCTTTGAAACTACTAACGCCTGAATTCTATGGTGTAACAGTATCATCTGCAGTGTTTCAACTCTCCGTGAGCCTCCCAGAGCTATGTGGATTTCGAGTGACTCCAGTAGGCAAGTCAGGACTAATATTACGGTCTGGAGTTTGCGAAAGCAATTTTGGAAGAACTGTTGCTGAAGGCTACTAATGTGGTTGTCTATTAGCTGCAAGGTCTGCAGTTCCCATTTATCTGACAGCCCTCCGAACTTCACTGCACACATGTTTACTGGTAGCATAACTGCAATTGAGACATTAGTGGGTGTTATACAAACTAAATGTAATCTCAGTCCTTATGAAAGTTGCAGTCCAAATAGTAGACACCCATCGCCTGCTTTACACAGTGAAACTATATATATAGCTCTTGCTGATTGGTATCTAAATGACAAAACCAATAAGGAAGTGCTACCCAGGTGCTGAACCAAAAATAGGCCGTCTCCTAAGCTTATATTATTGTTTTTTAAAATAAAGAAACCAAAAGTATGAAGAAAAATTGATAATAGGAGTAAATTAGAATGTTTCTTAAAATTGCATGCTCTATCTGAATAATGAAAGATTAATGTTGACTAGTCTATTCCTTTAAGAAAAGATCAGTAGAGTTTAGACACAAGGGAGCCAAAGAAATGCAATAGTAAGGAAAAGATGCATTATAGCAAATGACTAATTATGGATAGTATGATCAAAGGATACCATAAAAATGAAGCAAATTTTATAATGTCATTACCCGATACATATTATTAACTAAGGGGTCATCTTTGACAAAATGTCTCTACCTTACACCAGTCATACAACATTGCAAAACCAGATAACTAATTTCTATTTTACACCAGTGACTCAGCAATGCAAAGCCAGGTAACACACCTCTATCTGACACTAGTCACCAGCAATAAAAAACCAGGTAACACACCTCTATCTGACACCAGTCACCAGCAATACAAAACCAGATAACACAGCTTTATCTTACACCAGTCACCCAACAATGCAAAACTAGGTAACACACCTCTATCTTACACCAGTGACCCAGCAATACAAAACCAGGTAACACAAATCTGTCTGACACCAGTCACCAGCAATACAAAACCAGGTAAAACACCTGTATCTTACACCAGTGACCCAGCAATACAAAACCAGGTAACACACCACTATCTTACACCAGTGACCCAGCAATACAAAACCAGGTAACACATCTATCTGACACCAGTGACCCAGCAATACAAAACCAGGTAACACACCTCTATCTTACACCAGTGACCCAGCAATACAAAACCAGGTAACACACCTCTATCTGACACCAGTCACCAGCAATACAAAACCAGGTAACACACCTCTATCTTACACCAGTGACCCAGCAATACAAAACCAGGTAACACCTCTATCTGACACCAGTGACCCAGCAATACAAAACCAGGTAACACACCCCTATCTGACACCAGTCACCAGCAATACAAAACCAGGTAACACACCTCTATCTTACACCAGTGACCCAGCAATACAAAACCAGGTAACACACATCTATCTTACACCAGTGACCCAGCAATACAATACCAGGTAACACACCTCTATCTTACACCAGTGACCAAGCAATACAAAACCAGATTACACAGCTTTATCTTACACCAGTCACTCAACAATGCAAAACCAGGTAACACACCTCTATCTGACACCAGTGACCCAGCAATGCAAAACCAGGTACCACACCTCTATCTTACACCAGTCACCCAGCAATACAAAACCAGTTAACACACCTCTATCTTACACCAGTCACCCAGCAATACAAAACCAGGTAACACACCTCTATCTGACACCAGTGACCCAGCAATGCAAAACCAGGTAACACACCTCTATCTTACACCAGTGACCCAGCAATACAAAACCAGGTAACACACCTCTATCTGACACCAGTGACCCAGCAATACAAAACCAGGTAACACACCTCTATCTGACACCAGTCACCAGCAATACAAAACCAGGTAAAACCTCTATCTGACACCAGTGACCCAGCAATACAAAACCAGGTAACACACCTCTATCTTACACCAGTGACCCAGCAATACAAAACCAGGTAACACACCTCTATCTGACACCAGTGACCCAGCAATGCAAAACCAGGTAACACACCTCTATCTGACACCAGTCACCAGCAATACAAAACCAGGTAACACACCTCTATCTTACACCAGTGACCCAGCAATACAAAACCAGGTAACACACATCTATCTTACACCAGTGACCCAGCAATACAATACCAGGTAACACACCTCTATCTTACACCAGTGAACCAGCAATACAAAACCAGATAACACAGCTTTTTCTTACACCAGTCACTCAACAACGCAAAACCAGGTAACACACCTCTATCTGACACCAGTGACCCAGCAATGCAAAACCAGGTACCACACCTCTATCTTACACCAGTCACCCAGCAATACAAAACCAGGTAACACACCTCTATCTTACACCAGTCACCCAGCAATACAAAACCAGGTAACACACCTCTATCTGACACCAGTGACCCAGCAATACAAAACCAGGTAACACACCTCTATCTGACACCAGTGACCCAGCAATACAAAACCAGTTAACACACCTCTATCTGACACCTTTGACCCAGCAATGCAAAACCAGGTAACACCTCTATCTTACACCAGTGACCCAGCAATACAAAACCAGGTAACACACCTCTATCTGACACCAGTGACCCAGCAATACAAAACCAGTTAACACACCTCTATCTGACACCAGTGACCCAGCAATGCAAAACCAGGTAACACCTCTATCTTACACCAGTGACCCAGCAATGCAAAACCAGGTAAAACACCTCTATCTGACACCAGTGACTCAGCAGTGCAAAACCTGTAATCACTAATGATCCATCCTCCAGAGTAGAGAAACAACATCAAATTTATAGCCGCTATATTGGTACCCCTCCAAATTCTGTTAAACCTTTGTAAACTGTTTGTTACAGCATTTGGTTGAATTTTTTTTTAATTTAGGATTTTTTTCATCTTTGACAAAATGTCTCTATCTTACACCAGTCATCCAACATTGCAAAACCAGATAACTAATTTCTATTTTACACCAGTGACTCAGCAATGTAAAACCAGGTAACACATCTATCTGACACCAGTCACCAGCAATACAAAACCAGGTGACACACCTCTATCTTACACCAGTCACCAGCAATACAAAACCAGGTGACACACCTCTATCTTACACTAGTCACCAGCAATACAAAACCAGGTAACACACCTCTATCTGACACCAGTCACCAGCAATAAAAAACCAGATAACACACCTATATCGGACACCAGTAATCCAGCAATGCAAAACCAGGTAACACACCTTTATCTTACACCAGTCACCCAGCAATACAAGACCAGGTAACACACCTCTATTTTACACCAGTGACCCAGCAATACAAAACCAGGTGACACACCTCTATCTTACACCATTCATCAGCAATACAAAACCAGGTGACACACCTCTATCTTACATCAGTCACCAGCAATACAAAACCAGGTGACACACCTCTATCTTACACCAGTCACTAGCAATACAAAACCAGGTGACACCTCTATCTTACACCAGTGACCCAGAAATACAAAACCCGATAACACACCTCTATCTTACACCAGTCACTAGCAATACAAAACCAGGTGACACACCTCTATCTTACACCAGTCACTAGCAATACAAAACCAGGTGACACCACTATCTTACACCAGTGACCCAGCAATACAAAACCAGGTAACACATCTATCTGACACCAGTGACCCAGCAATACAAAACCAGGTAACACACCTCTATCTTACACCAGTGACCCAGCAATACAAAACCAGTTAACACACCTCTATCTGACACCAGTCACCAGCAATACAAAACCAGGTAACACACCTCTATCTTACACCAGTGACCCAGCAATACAAAACCAGGTAACACCTCTATCTGACACCAGTGACCCAGCAATACAAAACCAGGTAACACACCCCTATCTGACACCAGTCACCAGCAATACAAAACCAGGTAACACACCTCTATCTTACACCAGTGACCCAGCAATACAAAACCAGGTAACACACATCTATCTTACACCAGTGACCCAGCAATACAATACCAGGTAACACACCTCTATCTTACACCAGTGACCAAGCAATACAAAACCAGATTACACAGCTTTATCTTACACCAGTCACTCAACAATGCAAAACCAGGTAACACACCTCTATCTGACACCAGTGACCCAGCAATGCAAAACCAGGTACCACATCTCTATCTTACACCAGTCACCCAGCAATACAAAACCAGTTAACACACCTCTATCTTACACCAGTGACCCAGAAATACAAAACCCGATAACACACCTCTATCTTACACCAGTCACTAGCAATACAAAACCAGGTGACACACCTCTATCTTACACCAGTCACTAGCAATACAAAACCAGGTGACACCACTATCTTACACCAGTGACCCAGCAATACAAAACCAGGTAACACATCTATCTGACACCAGTGACCCAGCAATACAAAACCAGGTAACACACCTCTATCTTACACCAGTGACCCAGCAATACAAAACCAGGTAACACACCTCTATCTGACACCAGTCACCAGCAATACAAAACCAGGTAACACACCTCTATCTTACACCAGTGACCCAGCAATACAAAACCAGGTAACACCTCTATCTGACACCAGTGACCCAGCAATACAAAACCAGGTAACACACCCCTATCTGACACCAGTCACCAGCAATACAAAACCAGGTAACACACCTCTATCTTACACCAGTGACCCAGCAATACAAAACCAGGTAACACACATCTATCTTACACCAGTGACCCAGCAATACAATACCAGGTAACACACCTCTATCTTACACCAGTGACCAAGCAATACAAAACCAGATTACACAGCTTTATCTTACACCAGTCACTCAACAATGCAAAACCAGGTAACACACCTCTATCTGACACCAGTGACCCAGCAATGCAAAACCAGGTACCACATCTCTATCTTACACCAGTCACCCAGCAATACAAAACCAGTTAACACACCTCTATCTTACACCAGTCACCCAGCAATACAAAACCAGGTAACACACCTCTATCTGACACCAGTGACCCAGCAATGCAAAACCAGGTAACACACCTCTATCTTACACCAGTGACCCAGCAATACAAAACCAGGTAACACACCTCTATCTGACACCAGTGACCCAGCAATGTAAAACCAGGTAACACATCTATCTGACACCAGTCACCAGCAATACAAAACCAGGTAACACCTCTATCTGACACCAGTGACCCAGCAATGCAAAACCAGGTAACACACCTCTATCTTACACCAGTGACCCAGCAATACAAAACCAGGTAACACACCTCTATCTGACACCAGTGACCCAGCAATACAAAACCAGGTAACACACCTCTATCTGACACCAGTCACCAGCAATACAAAACCAGGTAATACCTCTATCTGACACCAGTGACCCAGCAATACAAAACCAGGTAACACACCTCTATCTTACACCAGTGACCCAGCAATACAAAACCAGGTAACACACCTCTATCTGACACCAGTGACCCAGCAATGCAAAACCAGGTAACACACCTCTATCTGACACCAGTCACCAGCAATACAAAACCAGGTAACACACCTCTATCTTACACCAGTGACCCAGCAATACAAAACCAGGTAACACACATCTATCTTACACCAGTGACCCAGCAATACAATACCAGGTAACACACCTCTATCTTACACCAGTGAACCAGCAATACAAAACCAGATAACACAGCTTTTTCTTACACCAGTCACTCAACAACGCAAAACCAGGTAACACACCTCTATCTGACACCAGTGACCCAGCAATGCAAAACCAGGTACCACACCTCTATCTTACACCAGTCACCCAGCAAACAAAACCAGGTAACACACCTCTATCTTACACCAGTCACCCAGCAATACAAAACCAGGTAACACACCTCTATCTGACACCAGTGACCCAGCAATACAAAACCAGGTAACACACCTCTATCTGACACCAGTGACCCAGCAATACAAAACCAGTTAACACACCTCTATCTGACACCTTTGACCCAGCAATGCAAAACCAGGTAACACCTCTATCTTACACCAGTGACCCAGCAATACAAAACCAGGTAACACACCTCTATCTGACACCAGTGACCCAGCAATACAAAACCAGTTAACACACCTCTATCTGACACCAGTGACCCAGCAATGCAAAACCAGGTAACACCTCTATCTTACACCAGTGACCCAGCAATGCAAAACCAGGTAAAACACCTCTATCTGACACCAGTGACTCAGCAGTGCAAAACCTGTAATCACTAATGATCCATCCTCCAGAGTAGAGAAACAACATCAAATTTATAGCCGCTATATTGGTACCCCTCCAAATTCTGTTAAACCTTTGTAAACTGTTTGTTACAGCATTTGGTTGAATTTTTTTTTAATTTAGGATTTTTTTCATCTTTGACAAAATGTCTCTATCTTACACCAGTCATCCAACATTGCAAAACCAGATAACTAATTTCTATTTTACACCAGTGACTCAGCAATGTAAAACCAGGTAACACATCTATCTGACACCAGTCACCAGCAATACAAAACCAGGTGACACACCTCTATCTTACACCAGTCACCAGCAATACAAAACCAGGTGACACACCTCTATCTTACACTAGTCACCAGCAATACAAAACCAGGTAACACACCTCTATCTGACACCAGTCACCAGCAATAAAAAACCAGATAACACACCTCTATCGGACACCAGTAATCCAGCAATGCAAAACCAGGTAACACACCTTTATCTTACACCAGTCACCCAGCAATACAAGACCAGGTAACACACCTCTATTTTACACCAGTGACCCAGCAATACAAAACCAGGTGACACACCTCTATCTTACACCATTCATCAGCAATACAAAACCAGGTGACACACCTCTATCTTACATCAGTCACCAGCAATACAAAACCAGGTGACACACCTCTATCTTACACCAGTCACTAGCAATACAAAACCAGGTGACACCTCTATCTTACACCAGTGACCCAGAAATACAAAACCCGATAACACACCTCTATCTTACACCAGTCACCCAGCAATACAAAACCAGTTAACACACCTCTATCTTACACCCGTGACTCAATAATGCAAAGCCAGGTAACACACCTCTATCTGACACTAGTCACCAGCAATACAAAACCAGGTAACACACCTCTATCTGACACCAGTCACCCAGCAATACAAAACCAGGTAACACACCTCTATCTTACACCAGTGACTCAGCAATGCAAAGCCAGGTAACACACCTCTATCTGACACCAGTCACCAGCAATACAAAACCAGGTAACACACCTCTATCTTACACCAGTGACCCAGCAATACAAAACCAGTTAACAAACCTCTATCTTACACCAGTGACTCAGCAATGCAAAGCCAGGTAACACACCTCTATCTGACACCAGCCACCCAGCAATACAAAACCAGGTAGCATACCTCTATCTTACACCAGTGACCCAGCAATACAAAACCAGGTAACACACCTCTATCTTACACCAGTGACCCAGCAATGTAAAACCAGGTCACACACCTCTATCTTACACCAGTGACCCAGTAATACAAAACCAGATAACGCAGCTTTATCTTACACCAGTCACCCAACAATGCAAAACCAGGTAACACACCTATCTTACACCAGTGACCCAGCAATACAAAACCAGGTAAAACACCTCTATCTTACACCAGTGACCCATCAATGCAAAACCAGGTAACACACCTCTATCTTACACCAGTGACCTAGCAATACAAAACCAGGTAACACACCTCTATCTGACACCAGTGAACCAGCAATGCAAAACCAGGTAAAACACCTCTATCTTACACCAGTCACCCAGCAATACAAAACCAGGTAACACACGTCTGTCTTACACCAGTGACCCAGCAATGCAAAACCAGGTAACACACCTCTATCTGACACCAGTGATCCTGCAATACAAAACCAGGTAACACACATCTATCTTACACCAGTGACCCAGCATTGCAAAATCTGTAATCACTAATGATCCATCTCCAGAGTACAGAAACAATGTCAAATTTATAGCTGCTATATTGGTAACCCTCCAGATTCTGTTAAACCTTTGAAAACTGTGTGTTACAGCATTTGGTTGAATTTTTTTTTTATTTAGGATTTTTTTATTGGGCAAAAGAGCTATATTCATGTTAGGGCACTGCCCTTCTAAGGGTAATGCCCAACCAAATGCCCTTATAAGGGTAAAAAAAAATAGGATAGGTTTTTTTTTTTTTTTTTTTAAGAATAGTTTTTTTTTTTAAAATGGGCAAAACAGTTAAAATAACTTTAGGGTGATGTCCTACAAAATGCCCTTTTCAGGGCAGCTTTTAGATTACTTGTTTTTTAGATAGGCTTCTTGGGGGGGAGTGTTACTTTTTATTGTGGGGATGTATTTTTTTAGAATCACTATAGGGCAATGCATTACAAAAAGCTCTTCTAAAGACTATTACTATAGTCAAGTGTATTGTGAGACAAACTCTCAAATATTTCATTTATACTCAGACTGTCCAAATAAATTGTATAAATGTGTATTTGTGGATCTAAGAGAAAATGCCTAGCAGTGGCATGTTGGATAAATGTCTGCTGTATTGAATAAGTAGCTATATAGTCAATTAAAAATGTTTAACCAATTGATTTAAAAATAAATACACTTTTCTTTGTTTTCCAGAAGTCTGGTAGGCCTTACAGGGAGGAACCTGGTTTGAGGATGAGGTTTCTAAAATAAGTCAGATATACATATATTTATTGTTGGTTTATACTATAAATCCTTTCATAGAAAATATGACTTTTAAACCTTTAAAAATACTATAAGTAATATACTCATGTTTAGTATGAAAATACTCAGGGTAAATAATATGAAGTGATCCCATATATATTGAACATGTGGTTTATTAGTGCTGGGAATTAAAAGTATATTTAATAAACATTTTAAAGGTTAGATACTAGACTGTTAGCAGTATAGATAATGAGACTGCATTTCTGGTTGTCTGCTGCCACCAATAGTTCAAAATGGTATTACAATCAAAAGGTATTTGGCTGCTCAGGGAGGCATTCCCCAAATAACCAATGATATGTTCAGTTCCGAGGGCCTATCAAATTCTTGTGTGAATTATTAAAGAAAAGAAGGAGGGGTTTATTCTGAATAAGAACACACACACACTAGACAAAGGACAGACTCAAAGAAGCATAACCTTTTGAGAGAGAAACACAAAGATTTTGTGCCAAGTATCTTTTCTGCCATTTTGGGACACTTTCTTGAGAATAGAAAGATAACAATTTTGAGACCTGTATCCTTGCAATAGTGGATAAAACCATCTTATGTGACCAACAAGAAACTACAGATTATCTTATATAAAAGTGAGATCCAAGGTATCCAAAAACCTTATCGTGAACGATAAAAAACAATAACTGTAAAGTGTCCAATAATCACAGTGTCCAAACAAAATAAGTGTCCAAAAATGAAGAAAATGAGTGTTATTATATCCAAATAAGTGAAACTGATAAGTCAGTGATAAAAAATAATATTTGTAAAAAACTGATGAAAAAGTGATGTGGTGTACACCAAAAAATGCAAAACTATGTGCACTAAATGTGAGGAGTGTAGAAGATGAAAAATAGAAAATTAAAAATAATTTATCCGGATGTGGATGTTATCCACAACTTGTATTCAATAACATCCACATCCGGATAAATTATTTTTCATTTTCTATTTTTCATCCTCTACACTCCTCACATTTAGTGCACATAGTTTTGCATTTTTTGGTGTACATCCCATCATTTTTTCATCAGATTTTTACAAATATTCTGCTAGATTACGAGTCTTGCATTAGCCTTAAAAAGCAGTGTTGAGAGGTCCCAACACTGCTTTTTAACGCCCGCTGGTATTACGAGTCTTGAAATGACAGGCTCACCGCTCACTTTTTTGGCCAGACTCGAAAATACTGCAAATCCACTTACGTCAAATATCCTTTATTTTCAATGGGACTTGCATAATGCCAGTATTACAAGTCTTCCAATAAGTGAGCGGTACAGCCTCTACCGCATTTAAAAGTCAGTAGTTAAGAGTTTTATGGGCTAACGCCGTACCATAAAACTCTTAACTAAAGTGCTAAAAAGTATACTAACACCCATAAACTACCTATTAACCCCTAAACCGAGGCCCGCCCACATCGCAAACACTAAAATAAAAATGTTAACCCCTAATCTGCCGAACCGGACATCGCCGCCACTAGAAACAATATATTAACCCCTAAACCACCGCACTCCCGCATCGCAAACACGAGTTAAATATTATTAACCCCTAATCTGCCGTCCCTAACATCGTCGACACCTACCTACATTTATTAACCCCTAATCTGCTGTCCCCAATGTTGCTGCCACTATATGAAATGTATTAACCCCTAAATCTAACTCTAACTCTATCCCTAACCCCCCAATTTAAATATAATTTTAATAAATCTAAATAAAATTACTATCATTAACTAAATTAATCCTATTTAAAACTAAATACTTACATATAAAATAAACCCTAAGCTAGCTACAATATAACTAATAATTACATTGTAGCTAGTTTAGAGTTTATTTTTATTTTACAGGCAACTTTATATTTATTTTAACTAAGTAGAATAGTTATTAAATAGTTATTAACTATTTAATAGCTACCTAGTTAAAATAAAGACAAATATACCTGTAAAATAAAACCTAACCTAAGTTACAATTACACCTAACACTACAGTATAATTAAATAAATTCCCTAAACTAACTACAATTAAATACAATTAAATACAATTATCTAAAGTACGAAAAAACCCAAACTAAATTACAGAAAATAATAAAATAAATACAAGTTTTTAAAACTAATTACACCTAATCTAATCCCCCTAATAAAATAAAAAAGCCCCCCAAAATAATAAAAAGCCCTACCCTATACTAAATTACAAATAGCCCTTAAAAGGACCTTTTGCGGGGCATTGCCACAAAGTAATCAGCTCTTTTACCTGTAAAAAAAAGTACAATACCCCCCAACATTACAACCCACCACCCACACACCCAACCCTACTATAAACCCCACCCAATACCCCCTTAATAAAACCTAACACTAATCCCTTGAAGATCACCCTACCTTGAGAAGTCTTCACCCAACCGGGCCGAAGTCCTCAACGAAGCCGGGCGAAGTGGTCCTCCAGACGGGCAGAAGTCTTCATCCAAGCAGGCCAGAAGAAGTCCTCCAGACGGGCAGAAGTCTTCATCCAGGCGGCATCTTCTATGATCATCCATCCGGCGCGGAGCGGGTCCATCTTCAAGACATCCTCTTCCATCGACGTCCAACTGAAGAATGAAGGTTCCTTTAAATGACGTCATCCACGATTGAATTCCTATTGGCTGAATTCTATCAGCCAATCCGAATTAAGGCAGAAAAAATCCTATTGGCTGATGCAATCAGCCAACAGGATTGAAGTTCAATCCTATTGGCTGATCCAATCAGCCAATGGGATTGAGCTGGCATTCTATTGGCTGATTGCATCAACCCATAGGATTTTTTCTACCTTAATTCAGATTGGCTGATAGAATTCTATCAGCCAATCAGAATTCAAGGGATGCCATATTGGATGACGTCATTTAAAGGAACCTTCATTCTTCAGTTGGACTTCGTTTGAAGAGGATGCTCTGTGTCGGATGTCTTGAAGATGGACCCGCTCCGTGCCGGATGGATGAAGATAGAAGATGCCGCCTGGATGAAGACTTCTGTCCGTCTGGAGGACCTCTTCTTCCCAGCTTGGATGAAGACTTCTGCCTGTCTGGAGGACCACTTGGCCCGGCTTCGTTGAGGACTTCGGCCCAGTTGGGCGAAGACTTCTCAAGGTAGGGTGATCTTCAAGGGGTTAGTGTTAGGTTTTATTAAGGGGGTATTGGGTGGGTTTTAGAGTAGGGTTGGGTGTGTGGGTGGTGGGTTTTAATGTTGGGGGTATTGTACTTTTTTTTACAGGTAAAAGAGCTGATTACTTTGGGGCAATGCCCTGCAAAAAGCCATTTTAAGGGCTATTTGTAATTTAGTATAGGGTAGGGATTTTTATTATTTTGGGGGCTTTTTTATTTTATTAGGGGGATTAGATTAGGTGTAATTAGTTTAAAAAACTTGTAATTATTTTTTTTTTATTTGTTTTTATTGAGTTTTCAAGAAATATATTACAAACAGTAAAAGGAAAAATATGATAAAGACATACAAGAATATAACATCAAATGCAAAATATTGTCCAATATTCCAGGACACAGGGTATCTGTAAAGTACATAAGACAAACTTCTCTTTTTTTTTTTTTTCTTCATTTTAGGATTCTAGGGTTCCCCCATTGGACAAAAGGCCACTCTTGGGCCTGTACAAATTCATGTGACATAGAGAGGGGGGACTGATAAATCTCCAAGGCCACTCTTGGGCCATGATGAAAATGCATCCTACTCAACATTTCATTAAACTAGATACTAGTAATGGCAATAAGAGTACCATAGCTTGCAGAGTTAATAGTATTGTAAAACAGTCAGATCACACACAGCACTTCAATAGAGCATGAAAACTAGAGGTTATGTTGTATATATACATATAGGTTCTGTGGGGCACATATATCCCTAGATAACTAGCTTGTATAATACAGCTCAAAGTTAGTCCTTAACATTTATCTAGGCAAGTCACATAACATGGGTAGCAAAGTGCCAAAACTTATAAAATGTAGAGAGAATTTGATAAATAAGAGATATATAAGAGCGCTTGCTCTGTGTTACACCTTGGCATCATTTTACCAACCTTGGGGCATTAATAGTCTCACATATAAGCAAATATATAATATAGGAATTAACTCTGGAACTAGCACATAGAATATACAGACTGCATTGTAAAACAGGTTAAAGGTGAAGATGTAGTATTGGGTCACTGACCACTAAATGCTGAGTATTTCTAATAGCATAAGGTATAAACACATGAACACAATGGGGGGTAGTTATCAAGCCGTCAACCTCAAATACGCTGGAATTCCGCAGCGTATTTGTGGCGAGGCTGATTCGCCTTAGTTATCAAAGGCTCGAGACCGGCAAAAGTAGAATTTTGTGACGTAGACTTCGATCCGCCGGACTCAGTCCGACACAGATAGATTCTTACGTCACTCCAGATGTTCCGCACACAAGTGCGGCACAATCTCACTACTTTTGCTAGTTATCAAATGACTAGCAGGTACGCTCTGCACTTTTACGGCCCAGCGTACCTGGTTTTCAAACCGCCACCCCTGGAGGCGGCGGATCCCACAGGAATCAATGGGAGTCTGACCATAGCGAAAGTACAAGTTCGCTGCTGCCAGACATCCCATTGGTTCCTAAGGGAGATGTCTGCACCTAACACCCTAACATGTACCCCGAGTCTAAACACCCCTAATCTGTCCCCCCTACACCGCCGCAACTAAATAAAGTTATTACCCCCTAAACCGCCGCTCCCGGAGCCCACCGCAAGCTACTATACATATTAACCCCTAAACCGCCGCTCCCGGAGCCCACCACAACTATAATAAATGTATTAACCCCTAAACCGCCGCTTCCTGAACCCGCCGCAACCTATATTAAATGTATTAACCCCTATCCTGCCCCCCCTACACCGTCGCCACCTATAATAAATTTATTAACCCCTAATCTGCCCCCCTACACCGTCGCCACCTATAATAAATTTATTAACCCCTAATCTGCCCCCCCTACACCATCGCCACCTATAATAAATTTATTAACCCCTAATCTGCCCCCCCCCCTACACCGTCGCCACCTATAATAAATTTATTAACCCCTATCCTGCCCCCCACTACGCCGCCGCCACTGTAATAAAATTATTAACCCCTAAACCTAAGTCTAACACTAACCCTAACGCCCCCCTAACTTAAATATTAATTAAATAAATCTAAATAATATTTTTATTATTAACTAAATTAATCCTATTTATGTTTGAATATTTTTTATTGTCATTATTTTAAAACGATAAAACAAGTACAACCATACCTTCCTCTCCATGCATCTCCAACTACATGTAGGTTAGGAAGCAAGCAACCAGTATAACATTATTTATGTCATAAACAGTTTAGTTAATAAACTAAATTTTGTCATGTTCTACTCATTTCCAGTTATATTTAAATGTCCTTTTGAGTTCTGCACTGAGAGATAAGTGGTGGATTTCAGAGGTCATCTTTTTCGTGTGATGATTTATTCAAGTATCTTCCTTGATGCCAAGTAGTCTCTTTTAAGGAGTAGAGCATTTATCTAATCCAGCTTCCATATTAACCTGTCGTTGAGTTACGTTAAAAGTTTCAAGGCTTCTGGGGTCAATTACCCTAACTCAACACAATTAAACTTTAACAAATTATAACATCCTGAGGAGGTAAAGTTATATAAATCAGGTATGAAAAGGGGAAGGGAGGAGGGGGGGGGGGGGAGTGACGACCCAACTGAGTTTGATTTTTGTGAAGTGTTTCGTAGAAGCTGAAATAACTTTCTTGAGTTTTGTATTTCCAAGTTTTATTTAGCTATCCAGTAATACCATATCGCTAGTACGGTCTCTCTATTGTCTAGGGAGTGTGATGCCAGCTCATACATATTATATGTATATTGAATTTTATTGAAAATTTCTGTCCAGGTTGGGCTACCTGTCTTCCAATGCCTGGCTATGCATGTTCTTGTGACAGTACACACTATCCTAATAAATGTGTTGATATGTTTATTAAGTTTACTAATTTGTATGTGTAGGAGGGCCTGTTGGATGGTAAGATCTATATTTTCGTTCAATATGCGACTAAGGAAGAATGATAGCTGTTTCCATATCCCTGTGATTTCTTTGCAATCCCACCACATATGCTTGTATGTTCCTATTTCTCCACATCCTCTGTAACATAAGGGACTGCCCTGTGTATGCATATGTGCTGTTCTTACGGGTGTTAGATACCATCGGTGTATAGTCTTGATTATATTCTCCTTAAGATCTACACTTATGAGTCCCTTCTCTGCCTTCTGAAATATTATTTCCCACTCTTTAGTTTCCTTGGAAATGTGTAGATCTCTTTCCCAAGCCATCATAGCAGAGGTCTTGGTATTATTCTGTGATACTTGAATATTTGTATAGAGAATAGAAATAGTATGTTTATATCGTTCTTCAGTTTTGCATAGGTGTTCTAGTGGTGTGGTATTCTTATTTCTTGGGTGTTTCAGATATGTCTGGGTGGCTGAGTGTATCTGTAGGTACAGATACCATCTCAATTTTAAGGGGGTTAGTTTATCTTGAAGTTGATTAAATGTGAGTGTAGTTCCTCCCTCAATAAAGTCTGCCACTCTATAGAGACCCTTATTTTCCCATTTCTGTAGCTGATCCCAGAGTTCCCTGGGCAAGATATATTTTATCGGGATGTATAAGGAATAATGTGGGATAAGGTCGTATTTGGTTCTTGCTTTCTTCCAGGTGGCTATTGTGAGGTTTGTAGTGTAAGGCCTATATGGTTCTTGTTTGGATTGTGTTTTCTCAGGGTCCCATATAATGGAGTCAATTTCCTCCCGTCCACCCAGCGTTGTTTCTAGGGTCGGCCAGATAATTTCCCTATTTCTTTTTAGCAATAGACTGTCTTGCGCTAATCTGGCTGCGTGGTAATATTCTATTAAATTACGGGCCCCGATACCTCCCAAAATTAATCCTATTTAAAAGTAAATACTTACCTTTAAAATAAACCCTAATATAGCTACAATATAAATAATAATTATATTGTAGCTATCTTATGATTTATTTTTATTTTACAGGCATCTTTCAATTTATTTTAACTAGGTACAATAGCTATTAAATAGTTATTAACTATTTAATAGCTTACCTAGCTAAAATAAACTGAAATTTACCTGTAAAATAAATCCTAACCTAAGTTACAATTACACCTAACACTACACTATACTTTAATAAATTATTCCTATTTAAAACTAAATACTTACCTGTAAAATAAACCCTAATATAGCTACAATATAAATAATAATTATATTGTAGCTATCTTAGGATTTATATTTATTTTACAGGTAACTTTGTATTTATTTTAGCTAGGTAGAATAGTTATTAAATAGTTATTAACTATTTAATAACTACCTAGCTAAAAGAAATACAAAATTACCTGTAAAATAAATCCAAACCTAAGTTACAATTAAACCTAATACTACACTATCATTAAAATAATTAAATAAACTACCTACAAATAACTACAATTAAATACAATTACATAAACTAACTAAAGTACAAAAAATAAAAAAATCTAAGTTACAAAAAAAAAAAGTTACAAACATTTTAAAAATATTACAACAATTTTAAGCTACTTACACCTAATCTAAGCCCCCTAATAAAATAACAAACCCCCCAAAATAAAAAAATGCCCTACCCTATTCTAAATTAAATAAAGTTCAAAGCTCTTTTACCTTACCAGCCCTTAAAAGGGCCATTTGTGGGGGCATGCCCAAAAAAGTTCAGCTCTTTTGCCTGTAAAAGAAAAATACACCCCCCCCCAACATTAAAACCCACCACCCACATACCCCTAATCTAACCCAAACCCCCCTTACAAAAACCTAACACTAATCCCCTGAAGATCATCCTACCTTGAGTCGTCTTCACTCAGCCGAGCAGCGATGGAACCGAAGTGGACATCCGGAGCGGAAGAAGTTAATCCTCCAAGCGGCACTGAAGAAATCTTCCATCCGATGAAGTCATCATCCACGCGGCGCTGAAGAAGTCTTCGATCCGGGCGATGTCATCTTCCAAGAGGCGCTGAAGAGGTCTTCTATCCGGGCGATGTCATCTTCCAAGCCGGGTCTTGAATCTTCCTCCCGCCAACGCGGAACCTCCTTCTTCACCGACGGACTACGATGAATGAAGGCTCCTTTAAGGGACGTCATCCAAGATGGCGTCCCCTCAATTCCGATTGGATGATAGGATTCTATCAGCCAATCGGAATTAAGGTAGGAAAAATCTGATTGGCTGATGGAATCAGCCAATCAGATTGAGCTCGCATTCTATTGGCTGATCGGAACAGCCAGTAGAATGCGAGCTGCTCGGCTGAGTGAAGACGACTCAAGGTAGGATGATCTTCAGGGGATTAGTGTTAATTTAGAATAGGGTAGGGCATTTTTTTATTTGGGGGGGGGTTGTTATTTTATTAGGGGGCTTAGATTAGGTGTAAGTAGCTTAAAATTGTTGTAATATTTTTAAAATGTTTGTAACTTATTTTTTTATTTTTTGTAACTTAGCTTTTTTTATTTTTTGTACTTTAGTTAGTTTATGTAATTGTATTTAATTGTAGTTATTTGTAGGTAGTTTATTTAATTAATTTAATGATAGTGTAGTATTAGGTTTAATTGTAACTTAGGTTAGGATTTATTTTACAGGTAATTTTGTATTTCTTTTAGCTAGGTAGTTATTAAATAGTTAATAACTATTTAATAACTATTCTACCTAGCTAAAATAAATACAAAGTTACCTGTAAAATAAATATAAATCCTAAGATAGCTACAATATAATAATTATTTATATTGTAGCTATATTAGGGTTTATTTTACAGGTAAGTATTTAGTTTTAAATAGGAATAATTTATTAAAGTACAGTGTAGTGTTAGGTGTAATTATAACTTAGGTTAGGATTTATTTTACAGGTAAATTTCAGTTTATTTTAGCTAGGTAAGCTATTAAATAGTTAATAACTATTTAATAGCTATTGTACCTAGTTAAAATAAATTGAAAGTTGCCTGTAAAATAAAAATAAATCCTAAGATAGCTAGAATATAATTATTATTTATATTGTAGCTATATTAGGGTTTATTTAATAGGTAAGTATTTAGTTTTAAATAGGATTAATTTAGTTAATAATAGAAATATTATTTAGATTTATTTAATTAATATTTAAGTTAGGGGGGTGTTAGGGTTAGTGTTAGACTTAGGTTTAGGGGTTAATAATTTTATTACAGTGGCGGCGGTGTAGTGGGGGGCAGGATAGGGGTTAATAAATTTATTATAGGTGACGACGGTGTAGTGGGGGCAGGATAGGGGTTAATAGGTTTAATATAGGTTGTGGCGGGTTCAGGGAGCGGCGGTTTAGGGGTTAAACTATTTATTTAGTTGCGGCAAGGTGCGAGATCAGCAGGATAGGGGTTAATAACTTTATTATAGAGGGCGATGGTGTAGGGGGGGCAGGATAGGGGTTACTAGGTATAATGTAGGTTGCAGCGGTGTCCTGGAGCGGCGGTTTAGGGGTTAATACATTTATCAGAGTTGCGGCAGGGTCTAGGAGCGGCGGTTTAGGGGTTAGTAACTTTATTGAGTTGCGGGAGGCTCCGGGGGCGCCGGTATAGGGGGTAGAACAGTGTAGTTTAGTGTGAGTGCTTAGTGACAGGCTAGCAATAAAGCTGGGAAAAAGCCGAAGAGCATCGAGATCGGATGAGTGATAACTCTCACAGTCCGCTGCTCATCGCCCCGCGGCTTTTTGACAGCTTTATTTGATAACTTAGGCGTATTTTTTCAGGTCCGCAGCGGCGAAGGTAGGCGAGCTTAGGCGGGCGTATTGGGCCGGCGAAGGCAGAAAAGTAGACGGCTTGATAACTACCCCCCAATGCTTCATCTAAACAATGAAAGGAGTTGTTCCATAGAGGCTGACTGCTGCAAATATAGGCCAACTGTTAATATACTGCATGCAAAGGCCGTCCATACGGTACCCATCCAGCTATGTACAGGCGGTACTTTATATTAAGAGGCAGTATGCCTGATGGGTACAAAGTCTGACCTAATATATATAGACAGCCATCCATGCATAATTCCAATTGGAAGTTGAGGGTATGTAGCTCTAAGAAACAAAAGAGAGTTTGCAGCACCTGTAAGCGTATTGTTGTAGTTGCTTGCTTATATGAGAATACACCCCTAGTATATGAAACCTGCTTCAACTCACATAACAATGACCCCCAAATGTTCTGTGTGCAATACATACGACCTGCAATCAATACGCTGATGTAACGCTGATTCTGGGGACCCACCTTAAACCTTCTTTGCTCCAGATCCCCTCTCTCAGAATTCTGTGCATCCACAGTAGTTACCTGGAAGTCGAGCCGCGGCGTGGGTCCCTACAGCGTCTCAGCGTGTGTACGGTCAGTCCGGAACTGTGTGACGTCACAAATGGGAGCGGAGGGATCCGCAGGTGAGGAAAGTCCACGGCCAAGGGAGACCGTTATTCCAGCGTAGTACTGTGTCTTACCGGGGTGATTCACTGCTGCTCAAGAAATGTGAGTACCCGTGCCTTTAAAGCATATCCAGTTAGCAACAATAACAAAAACGAGGAGAGGCACCGGGTAGTTTCACAAGCAAAAACGTCCTTTATTGAGGTAATAAAACACAACAGGAGACACTTCGGTTAAAGCTTAAACCTCTGGGGCAAAGGTGGAAAGGCGGTACCCCACGTACCCTGGTGCTGACATGTTTCGGCAAATGCCGTAAACGATTACGGCATTTGCCGAAACATGTCAGAACCAGGGTACGTGGGGTACCGCCTTTCCACCTTTGCCCCAGAGGTTTAAGCTTTAACCGAAGTGTCTCCTGTTGTGTTTTATTACCTCAATAAAGGACGTTTTTGCTTGTGAAACTACCCGGTGCCTCTCCTCGTTTTTGTTATTGTATGTAGCTCTAAGGACATATTTGGGACAGGATAGGAGCCCTTCAACCTGATTTATAGCAAAGTTAGGACATATGGAGGGTGTTAGATATAACTAGCTTCTTGGTCCCAAGGTAATAATGTATCTTTCATAAACTAAACAGAAAGCCTTATTAAGTGATATGGACTTAAGTAATGTTAAGGTATACACTCCATTCTATGTCTGGATTGCTAGACCGCCAGCTAAAGTAGCATATCCGACCACTATATATATAAAAAAACAAATAAAAAAAAAAACACATGCGTGAGCCTACCAACCAAGCAGGCATGAAACGGTTAGTTTCTCACTTTCCAAACATTTTATATTATATAGGGCAGAAAAAATACAATATGATCACAAAATTTGGAATTACTCCGAGTCAGACTTCTTGCCCCCTCTGATACATTTTTCAGAGGTCAATGTGCGGCTCATCTGTAAGTCCTTCAGCCGATTACCTGTTTGTGTCTCAAAGTCAGGGTGTTAAGGAGGGTTCCCTCAAGACTTTTTACCCCCCACTGAGCGGACCCTGTCAGGAGCGGATCTCTCACAAGTAATGTAATCTCCAAACGACAACCCTCTGGTGGTCCTGAAAACAGTTCTAGTTTGACTCTAGAATGCTGTCTGTGGGGGATCGCCTCAAGCTCGGGGAAAATGACAAGCAAATCAGACAGGGTTGCACTCACTGGCCCTCCAGCGATTGGCCGCTTCATGGAGGAGCTCAGTGGCATCGCTCTCAGTCCCGATAACTTGTCAGGGTATATGCTGACAGCAAAGGAGATAGTCCATGGTTTTCTGGCTTGGCGGTTCAGCGCTGTCTCAGGAGGGGCCTGCACTAGAGGTGAGGGCTCTGTGAAACCTGGAATGTTCACTTGGGTTCCGGCATCCTCCTTCACTTTCCCTGGTGGTTCTCTGGGTTTAACATGCCGGTGTCCTACCTGTGCTGCTAGCGTGTGTAGGCTGTCGGATTCAGCAGACCAAATCTGCAGCAGTTATTCATGATGGTCATCAAGTAAGAGGAGCACTTCCTCGAGTAGCAAACTGGCATTGGGCTCCATCTGTTCTGTTGCGGGTATGTGGAGTTAGAGAATCGTTCAATCTTCCCTTTTCAATAATAGAATACAAGTATGGCAGTTTATATAAGAAGTTGATACAAAATGTAGATATGGGAGCATGTCCAGAGTAAATCTCTCTGGTTTGTTAACCCAGTGACCTGGGGGGGTATAAAAGCGGTAGCTTTTACCACACAAACTGTCTGACTCGTAGAGGAGGCCTCACAACCTAGACGCTGTGTGATAAGCTGAGGAACATAGGTAGGGCCGCTGTAAGTAAGATATTCCTGGGGTCCCTTCAAGCAATATTAGAGAGATATGCTTAGACCAACTAAATAGTAGGTCAAACATGAATAAAAGTTCTTGAAATGTTAAAAAGATCCAGGAGCTCTCTCCAAACACGTCCTGCCGCATCAGCTGTAGGCTCCACCCCCATCTTGTAATTATTTTATTATTTTCTGTAATTTATTGTTTTTTTCCCGTACTTTAGATAATTGTATTTAATTGTATTTAATTGTAGTTAGTTTAGGGAATTAATTTAATTGTAGTGTAGTGTTAGGTGTAATTGTAACTTATGTAAGGTTTTATTTTACAGGTAAATTTGACTTTATTTTAACTACGTAGCTATTAAATAGTTAATAACTATTTAATAACTATTGTACCTAGTTAAAATAAATACAAAGTTGCCTGTAAAATAAAAATAAATCCTAAGCTAGCTACAATGTAACTATTAGCTATATTGTAGCTAGCTTAGGGTTTATTTTATAGGTAAGTATTTAGTTTTAAATAAGAATAATTTAGTTAATTGTAGTTATTTTATTTATATTTATTTAAATTATATTTAAGTTAGGAGGTGTTAGGGTTAGACTTAGGTTTAGGGGTTAATATGTTTATTATAGTGGTGGCGACATTGGGAGCGGCAGATTAGGGGTTAATAAGTGTAGGTAGGTTGCGGCGACATTGGGGGCGGCAGATTAGGGGTTAATAAATATAATGTAGGTGTCGGCGATGTTGGGAGCAGCAGATTAGGGGTTAATAAGTATAATGTAGGTGGCGGCGGTGTCCGGAGCGGCAGATTAGGGGTTAATAATATAATGCAGGTCATGGCGATGTCGGGGCAGTGGATTAGGGGTTAATAAGTGTAATATTAGGGGTGTTTAGACTCAGGGTTTATGTTAGGGTGTTAGGTGTAGACATACAAGTATTTCCCCATAGGAATCAATGGGGCTGCGTTAGGAGCTGAACGCTGCTTTTTTGCAGGTGTTAGGTTTTCTTTCAGCTGGCTCTCCCCCATTGATTCCTATGGGGAAATTGAGCATGTTACACTAGCTCACCGCTAACGTTAACAGCCCTGGTATTGAGGTGAGATGTGGAACAAAATTTTGCTCTCCGCTCACTTTTCTGCGGCTAACACTGGGTTTCTAAAAACCTGTTATACCAGCGCTGTCTGTAGGTGAGCGGTGAGCATAAACTGCTCATTAGGACCGCACAGCTTTACCGACAAAACTCGTAATCTAGCCAATTATTTATTATCACTGACTTATCAGTTTCACTCATTTGGATATAATAACACTAATTTTCTTCATTTTTGGACACTCATTTTTAGACACTTATTTTGTTTGGACACTCTATGATTATTAGACACTTTACAGTTTATTGTTTTTTATCATTCACGATAAGGTTTTTGATACCATTGGATCTCACTTTTATATAAGATCTGTACTTTATGTCATTTTACATTGTACATTTTATTTAAAATTGTGTATTTATTTGTTAATTACATTTTTTGTCATATACATCTCTCTGTTATTTGTACCATCTGATATTTCAAATACGCAACTCATTGGTGGGCGTATTACACTCTATCTCTGTAGACCCAAGGTCACTTGATTGTATTCATTGTGCTTATTGTATTTGATTGCAGACACACTATTCAAGTACTGCTCGATTATCCCTACGCCTATTTTTACCTTCTTTTACCATTGTTAATAAATACCTTTTTTATACTCTATAAATAACATTTGTTACTGTTTCCCCATATATATCCCCCTTTAGCTGTATTAGCCTATTTGGGTTCTTTAGCACTCCTCACTCCCATTTTCATTTTCAGTTACTTATGAGATCTGGTTGAGAGATCTTGATATTACGAGGAGCTTAGGTGGTATAATCAGGCGCTGTGGAAACAACTTTCTTTTTCTATTTATTTTCTTTTTCAACACACCTCTATCTTACACCAGTGATCCAGCAATGCAAAACCTGTAATCACTAATGATCCATCTCCAGAGTAGAGAAACAATGTCACATTTATAGCCGCTATATTGGTACCCCTACAAATTCTGTTAAGCCTTTGTAAACTGTCTGTTACAGCATTTGGTTGAATTTTTTTTAAATTTAGGATTTTTTTATTGGGCAAAATAGCTATATTCACTTTAGGGCACTGACCTTCTAAGGGTAATGCCCAACCAAATGCCCTTATCAGGGTAAAAAAAAAGATAGGGTTGTGGGGTTTTTTAGGATTTTTTTTAAGAATAGTTTTTTTTTTTTTAAATGGTCAAAACAGTTAAAATAACTTTAGGACAATGTCTTACCAAATGCCCTTTTCAGGGTAGCTTTTAGATTTGTTTTTATTTAGATAGACTTCTTGGGGGGGGGGGGGGGTTACTTTTTATTGTAGAGTGGGGATGTATTTTTTTTAAATCACTATAGGGCAATGCCTTACAAAAAGCCCTTCTATACACTATTACTATAGTCAAGTGTATTGTGAGACAAACTCTCAAATATTTCATTTATACTTAGGCTATCCAAATAAATTGTATAAAGGTGTATTTGTGGATCTAAGAGAAAATGCCTAGCAGTGGCATGTTGGATAAATGTCTGCTGTATTGAATAAGTAGCTATATAGTCAATTAAAAATGTTTAACCAATTGATTTCAAAATAAATACATTTTTCTTTGTTTTCTAGAAGTCTGGTGGGCCTTACAGGGAGGAACCTGGTGTGAGGATGAGGTTTTTAAAATAAGTCAGATATACATATATTTATTGTTGGTTTATACTATAAATCCTTTCATAAAAAATATGACTTTTAAACTTTTAAAAATACTATAAGTAATATACTCATGTTTAGTATGAAAATACTGAGGGTAAATAATATAAAGTGATCCCATATATATTGAACATGTGGGTTATTAGTGCTGGGAATTAAAAGTATATTTAATAAACATTTTAAAGGTTAGATACTAGACTGTTAGCAGTCTAGATAATGAGACTGCATTTCTGGTTGTCTGCTGCTGCCACCAATAGTTCTAAAATGGTATTACAACCAAAAGGTATTTGGCTACTCAGGGAGGCATTCCCCAAATAACCAATGATATGTTCAGATCTGAGGGCCTATCAAATTCTTGGGGGAATTATTAAAGAAAAGAAGGAGGAGTTTATTCTGAATAAGAACACACACACACACACACACTAGACAAAGGACAGACTGAATAAGTAGCTATATAGTCAATTAAAAATGTTTAACCAATTGATTTCAAAATAAATACATTTTTTCTTTGTTTTTCAGAAGTCTGGTGGGCCTTACAGGGAGGAACCTGGTGTGAGGATGAGGTTTTTAAAATAAGTCAGATATACATATATTTATTGTTGGTTTATACTATAAATCCTTTCATAAAAAATATGACTTTTAAACTTTTAAAAATACTATAAGTAATATACTCATGTTTAGTATGAAAATACTCAGGGTAAATAATATGAAGTGATCCCATATATATTGAACATGTGGTTTATTAGTGCTGGGAATTAAAAGTATATTTAATAAACATTTTAAAGGTTAGATACTAGACTGTTAGCAGTATAGATAATGAGAGTGCATTTCTGATTGTCTGCTGCCACCAATAGTTCTAAAATGGTATTACAACCAAAAGGTATTTGGCTGCTCAGGGAGGCATTCCCCAAATAACCAATGATATGTTCAGCTCTGAGGGCCTATCAAATTCTTGTGGGAACGATTAAAGAAAAGAAGGAGGGGTTTATTATGCATAAGAACCCCCACACACTAGACAAAGGACAGACTCAAAGAAGCATAACTTTTTGAGAGAGAAACACACATATTTTGTGCCAAGTATCTTTTCTGCCATTTTGGGACACTTTCTTGAGAATAGAAAGATAACAATTTTGAGACCTGTATCCTTGCAATAGTGGATAAAACCTTCTTATGTGACCTACAAGAAACTTCAGAAGCTGATTTCCCACACTGGTTATTTGGTGATGTATACGGTTGCTCTATATTGTTAATGTTTTAAATCAGGGTATTATAAAAATATAGTTATATCGTAGTTGTGATTTAAAAGGAGATTTTATTCTTATATTTAACATAAATTAGACCAAGGGTAATAAGTATACTAGTATTAAATATTAATATTTAGAAATAATTTTGTATTTTAATATCATAATTTAATTGCATTTATTGCTATATATATTTTTTAGAATTTATTTTATTGTGGCTGAATAAAAGGTAATTTCAGCTCAGATTAATTGGCATATAAATTGGCTGTTTGCAATAATAATATATACAATTTCTGGTGTTTTTAATTGAAGTTATATAGAACAAAAATGTGGGCTAAATAGTTTAACTATATTTGTCTGAAAGTTATCTTAAATCTATTGAGATCCAGTAAGATTTAAGCACTGTTAAAGGGACAGTCTAGTCAAAATGAAACTTTCATGATTCAGATAGGGCATGCAAATGTAAACTTTCCAATTTACCTTTATCATTAAATTTGCTTTGTTCCCTTGGTGGTATTTTTTTTAAAGCTAAACCTAGGCAGCCTCAAACTGATTTCTAAACCGTTGAAAACCGTCCCCTAGCTCAGAGCATTTTGAAAGTTTTTCACAGTTAGAAAGTATAAGTTCATGTGTGGTGTGTCATATAGATAACATTGTGCTCACTCTTGTGGAGTTATTTAGGAGTCTGCACTGGTTGGCTTAACTGCATGTCTGTCAAAACCACTCAGATAAGGGGGCAGTCTGCAGAGGCTTATATACAAGGTAGTCACAGAGGTAAAAATTATAAAAATATAACAGTGTCGGTTATGCAAAACGGTGGGATGGGTAATAAAGGGATTATCTATCTTAATAAACAATAAAAATTCTGGTGTAGACTGTCCCTTTAAGTTAGCGGTCCATATTCTGGTTTTAATGCGATTCATTGTGAGTGAGGTTAATTTTAAAGATATAATTTTATGATGTATGTATTGTAACGGAATTAGCGTGCATAATTGATTCATAATCTAGTTTCTACATAAATATAATTCAAAGTGTCTATAAGGATAACTAGTCTAGAATTAAGGAATAAATATTAATGTTAATAAACATATTGTTATATATATACATTTTATTGGTTGGCAACGTCTAACATATTAATAAATGATATTGTAAACCTTGTATATACCAACATGTTATCTGGAGGCACTGCTAGAAGATTATTATCTTTATCACATTGATATAACATATTTTGTAGTAAGTTAAAAGGAATTATTATCTTGAATTTTTTTTTTTTGACATTTTTTTTTTCTCATTGGTAAAAATTTAACCAAATACTAAGCCAAAATAATAATGTCTTTTACTAGAGGTGAATCAATTGAATCTGTACATAGTGTTGAAATATGTTCCCCAAAATTACCCCTCACTAAAACTAATTCCCTTAAAATAGACGCTATCACCTACATTAAAAACAGGTGTAATATTGTGGGTGATTTAAATGATTATATGGATATGCTTACCACTAAGGCCAAACATATTGCTATTGATAATGGGAGATGGAATGAAAAAAAGTGAATTATTCCAAGAATTATTACAAATTAATTAATGCAAAACTGTTAAAAAGCAGGTTGAACTAATACTCAAATCCTGGCCTTTTGTAATATGCATAATGGACGAAATGTCCATCCACCTTATAGAAAAGGAATTGCAATTACAGGGGCTAGAAGATGATATTCGCTTATCACGCAAATGCAAAGAGAATTTAGAAATAGCCGAAAATGAAATTGTTACATTTAAATAAGACATGGCCGCCTTAGATAAGCATAACCAAAATGTATTAGCTAAAATAGAACATTTAAATAAACAACTCGGAGAGAGCCGAAGAGAGTTAAGTTAATTTAAAGACAATATCGCCATAATATGCCCCCCTCTGTTAGCAATGAGGATAATGCAGGTATTTTAAAAACCCTAAAAGAATTCATGAGAAATGAATTGCAGAACATTAGGGAAGAATTCATACAAAGGACCCCTATCGGGTCAGAGGTAAACTTCCCACATAAACAGTCACCTCATGTTATAAATTCAGGGAACTGCTATACTTCACAAGAGGAGGGCAGCTCAAGTAGTGAGTCAGAGGGCGGAGACAGCTATCCAGATAGCCCACGTAGTACTAATGTATGCAGGGCCGCCATCATGGGGTGACAGGGGTGACTCCTGTCAGGGGCCCAATGGGCTAGGGGGGCCCCATGAGGCAAGAACTAAAAAAAAAAAAAAATTTTTTTTTTAAATTTTGGCAGCCACCAGTGGGTACTACAGCAGAGTGCTAATTGAGCATGGGAAATGTTATTACAAAGAGTAAAGTATTAGCATTAGCGGCTGATCACTTTAATTTGCAGAGGAGGTAGGAATTACTTAGCAAATGTTTTTTATTTCTTTGTGCAATTTAAGATTGTAACTTCAGTGTGGTAGTAGTTGTATGGTGGGGCCAGGGGTCCATAAAAACACATTTTTTTTTAGCAGCAGTGTATTTATGATTATTTGACAATGCTGTAGAAATTCTATATTTAAAACCATGCAGAAATGTTTCCTCCTCAATACACAAATGATATATATTACATTCCAGTTTACTGCCCCTTTATGCAAGGACTTTCCTGATACAAGGAATCATTTTATCTAAGATTTTTACATCTGCATAACATGTTATACTCTCAGACTAAGATTGCTCAGTGTTTGAAATGAGGCAGGTTAACTTAAAACTGTTCAGTTTACACTACAGCTGACTTAATTTTGAAATGCATACCAACAAGCTTAAATCCTGCATTTAACCAGATCTAATGGTATGAGTACCACAGCTTATGGTTCCACCAAGACCATATAGAGTACAGCATTTTCAAAATCCACAAGTACAGCTGACAGATGGGAAGATTTGTACACTATATTTGAAGTGGTGCTCTTGGTTGGGGAAAATGGGGAAAATATCAGACAAACATATGTCAACCTTCTAAAAGTACTTTTCGTCATCTAGCCATCTACCCAGCTCATTAATGTACAATTTTGAATTCACAGAATTATTTTACAAATATGATTCTTTAAAAAGTGATCTCTTAATTTCTGCATTTTTTTTATCATGCATGTCACACACTGTGGATTTAGGGGATGCAAGGTACATAAATGTTTCCTCCTGTGAGTGTTTCTGTGGGTGTCTGTTTATGTCTTTGTGCTTTGGTTTGTGTCTCTATGAGTGTGTATGTATTTTTTTTCTGTGGGTCTCTCTGTGAGGGTGGGTGTGTATGTCTTTGCACATTTTCTGTGGATGTCTGTGAGGGTGTGTGTATATGTCTTTGAGCTTTTTCTATGGATGTCTCTGTGAGGGTGGGCATGTGTTTGTCTTTGTGTATTTTCTCTGGATGCCTCTTTGAGGGTGAGCGTGTATGTCTGTTTTCTGTGGATGTCTCTGTGAGTGTGTGTGTGTGTGTATGTATGTCTGTTTTCTGTGGATGTCTCTTTGAGGGTGTGTATTTTCTGTGGGTGTCTCTGTGAGGGTGTGTGTATGTCTTTGTGTGTTTTCTGTGGATGTCTCAGTCAGGGTGTGTGTGTGTATGTCTTTGTGTGTTTTCTGTGGGTGTCTCTGTGTGTGTGTGTGTATGTCTGTGTGTTTTCTGAGGCTGTCTCTGTTGGGGTTTCCTTGGGTGTATGTTCAAGTTTGAGTTTGTGTGTGTGTGTCCATTGTCTGTTCCTTTTTAGGGCATTTGACCTTACTACTGATTTTTCAAATCTTTCTACAGACTTTGAGACTAATGAGACCTTTCCGGAAGTCACTAATCTACCATTTAACCTTTAAATTATTGTTTAGGCAGTTCAGGGCCCTTCCTTTCAGCCACTGCATGCTGTTGTCATCATTTATTTGGCATCTTCCTTTACAAAAAGATAATCAGAACTCCATATTTTGTTTTCTAAATCTCCTTTTTTTACAAAACTGTAGTTTACCTCATTACTTGTCAGGTCAATGTAAACAAGTGCTGAGTGTCTGTTTAGTTGTCTGTGTCTGAGTTTCTTTGCGTGTCTGCTAGAGTGTCTATATGTGAATCCTTATGTGTGAGTGTGTGTTTCAGTGTATGTCAAAAAGTCAAAAATTGAATTTATGCCCTGGGTAATTAAGGTGAAACATCACAAGTTCTTTGCTTCACTAAATGATATGAATATTCATTCCTGGAGTGAAACAAAGCCACAGTGCAAAAAGGAGTTTGGGCAATATCGCACTAAAACCGCTGCGAAAATAACTGTGTACGGCTTAAAATGTAGTGCCAATTAAAGTCCTATAGAATTCCTTTCTGTACTAGAAAAATGTGTACAGTATGGAAGAAGACTATCCCATATTTGAAAGCTCAGAATTTGTGAATTTATTTTACAAAGCATTGCCCGCACACATCAAACTTAATTTGGCTAGAGATTTTGATGAGAACTGCTCATTAGACTGAAAAGAGAGTACAAAGTTATACTCTACTCAGCAGTCCGGTGAACAGGGGGTTAAAAGGGAACCAAGGCCCAGCCCCAAAATTGTGGCAGAAACTAGTCTATCACCTAGCCCCCTCAATTTGGAATCTAAAAAGAAGACTTATGTGGAGGTGGCCTGAGAAAACAGGCATTCCCCACAAAGTTTTAACTCTGCCCCTCCCCCAACATGGGCCAAGGTGCAGAGAGAATATACTCAAAATGGGGGGCATACCCAGACAAATATTTATCCCTTAAAAATAAATACCAAAAGTGGCGAAAATGCTCTCAGGGTAACCAGACACCTCAAGTAAATAGTGCTCCCCAAGATATTAACGCTGAAT
The DNA here is from genome assembly GCF_027579735.1 of Bombina bombina. NCBI lineage: Eukaryota > Metazoa > Chordata > Amphibia > Anura > Bombinatoridae > Bombina > Bombina bombina. The sequence continues at coordinate 787,499,664 of NC_069502.1, read as the reverse complement.
AAGTTGAAACCCAAAGACAACCATGTCAAAACAGGAATAATAGCTATGATTCTGAGGGATCCCAAGGATCCAGGAATCAATACCCTGGGAAATCGGTCCATGGGTAGAAATAGCTTGTCCAATCAAGTGGGCCAACTCAGTACGCAAGTAAGTCAATTATGTATACTATTTACTAATATGAGTCAAGCTCTGACAGCTCAGAACCCTAATAATCCTTTTTTAGGGGTACAGCCAGTGGCCAGCAATGGGCCACCGGCACAGTAATAAATACTCCAGTATTACCTGAGGGAGAGTGGAGAGATATACCAAATGAAATCATAAATATCAATAATGGTACTAATCATGTTCTCTCCTTGCTGCCCAGAAACTGATGATGTTTTAACTGTGATGACAAGCAACCTCAGCAGGGAAGCTCTAACAAACCTCTTCCTTTGCAGAGGAAAAGACCGGTAAGAATGAAAATTCTTCTGCATCAGGTAAAGTGGTTGATACAGGTACAATGTGGCGAAGCCCACGATTATGTAATCATGCTAATTTTATGTGTAAAATGAAGAAACTGCAGGGAGATATTATGTATTAGCTGAGCTCCAGGATTCAGTCTCCAACCCTATCATAGGATTAATTGATACTGGATCTCAGGCAACTATCTTATCCAACAGGTACTACACACAGCTAAATGAGCTAACACCTCACAAACCTAAACTAAAAGAATTTGATGGTTCACTAATAGGTGTTGGGACGATTCTCTCAAAGTTGGGGTACGGTATGGTTAAAGCTAAAGCTGGGGAACACCCTATTATTATAGTGAATCTGCCAACTGATCCTTTAACTATTGGTAGTGATCTCCTGAAATGGTTAAGTAGCATAATTGATTGCATAAATAATGTAATTTGGTCACAAGTAAAAAGACCTATTAATTATGAGCTGTCCGGCATATCGCACACCAGACATAACTGTCACGTGGTGGAAGAGAAGCCAGATGCTGTGGAGATTCATTTAAGGGATAACTCTGTACCTGAAATCACTACCTTTCAAATGGATAATCAGATTCCCCTAAGTGACTCTGATGGTAATACTTTTAAAATTTCGTCTGGAAAGATTGCTAATATTTCCTTAGACGGCGATGTATTCACCATATCTCTCCACAAGGGTTACCCTAAATCCCCTAAAGGGGGAGATCACTCTCAATTCCTCCCTGAAATTGAGAAAGTTAAAGATTATCTATTCATCCCTATGCAAGTGCATGACCTTGGAAAAACTAAGTATGGCAAATTGAACTTAAAACAGGAAGCTAACTACATAAACGAAGGCTTATTAGCGCAGATCGCTGAACCTAAAGTGATTAAATACCTTTATCCCCAAGACCACTGTGTCCATGGCCTGGATGACAGGTCTGAAAGCTATAACGTCACAGCTAAATGTTTATTATCTATAATTACCTTTAGTCCTAATAGCATTAAGAGCAACTCCAAGTAGAGCTACTAAGATATCACCTTTTGAATTGATGTCTGGTAGAAGAATGGTTCTACCTCAACATCTATTGTACCGTACATCAGACCAGAACTTAATAAATGCCGCAAATACACATCAATATGTGGAGAACCTAAGGAAGCACCTGCAATATGCCTTTGCATTTGCTCAGAGGAACATAGAGAAGTCCGCAACTGCCACAAAAACCTATTATGGTCTCAAAACATCCAAAAAGGAATATGAAATAAATTATAAAGTTTACCTTTATAACTTTGGTAGAGATCAGGTTAAGGGGAAGAAATTTCTTCCATCATGGAAGGGTTCTTTTGCCATTACTGACAAAATATCTCTAGTTGCCTATAAAATTAGGATAACTAAAAATGATACTTTTATGGATAAATAGGTCCATATTACCCAGTTGCGAGCGTGCCATCCTAGATCCCAACTACATGTCATAGAGGGAGAATGAAATGTCATATCCCCAAATGCACTAAAGAAATATTGTAGTTTAACCCCTTAATGACCACAGCACTTTTCCATTTTCTGTCCGTTTGGGACCAAGGCTATTTTTACATTTCTGCAGTGTTTGTGTTTAACAGTAATTTTCCTCTTACTCATTTACTGTAACCACACATATTATATACAATTGTTCTTGCCATTAAATGGACTTTCTAAAGATACCATTATTTTCATCATATCTTATAATTTACTATAAAAAATTATAAAATATGAGGAAAAAAATGGAAAAAAGCACACTTTTTCTAAATTTGACCCCCAAAATCTGTTACACATCTACAACCACCAAAATAAAATCCCATGCTAAATAGTTTCTAAATTTTGTCCTGAGTTTAGAAATACCCAATGTTTACATGTTCTTTGCTTTTTTTTGCAAGTTATAGGGCAATAAATGCAAGTAGCACTTTGCTATTTCCAAACCACTTTTTTTTCAAAATTAGCGATAGTTACATTGGGACACTGATATCTTTCAGGAATCCCTGAATATCCCTTGACATGTATATATTTTTTTTAGAAGACATCCCAAAGTATTTATCTAGGCCCATTTTGGTATATTTCATGCCACCATTTCACCGCCAAATGCGATCAAATAAAAAAAAATTGTTCACATTTTCACAAATGTTTTCACAAACTTTAAGTTTCTCACTGAAATTATTTACAAACAACTTGTGCAATTATGGCATAAATTATTGTAAATGCTTCTCTGGGATCCCCATTGTTCATTAATAGCAGACATATATGGCTTTGGCTTTGGTTTTTCGTAATTAGAAGGCCGATAAATGCCACTGCGCACCACACGTGTATTATGTCCAACAGTGAAGGGGTTTATTAGGGAGCATGTAGGTAACTTCTAGGGTTAATTTTAGCTTTAGTGTAGTAGACAACTCCAAGTATTGATCTAGGCCCATTTTGGTCTATTTCATGCCATCATTTCACCACCAAATGCGATCAAATTAAAAAAAAACGTAACATTTTTCACAAACTTTAGGCTTCTCACTGAAATTATTTACAAACAGCTTGTGCAATTTTGGCACAAATGGTTGTAAATGCTTTTCTGGGATCCCCTTTGTTCAGAAATAGCAGACATATATGGCTTTGGTGTTGCTTTTTGGTAATTAGAAGGCCGCTAAATGCCGATGCGCATCACACGTGTATTATGGCTAGCAGTGAAGGGGTTAATTAGGTAGTTTTTAGGGAGCTAGCAGAGTTAATTTTAGCTTTAGTGTAGACAACGGCCTCCCACCTGACACATCACACCCCCTGATCCCTCCCAAACAGCTCCCTTCCCTCCCCCACTCCACAATTGTCCTGCCATCTTAAGTACTGGCAGAAAGTCTGCCAGTACTAAAATAAAAGGTATCTTTGAATTTTTTTTTTTTAGAATATTTACATGCTGCTGTGTAGGATCCCCCCTTAGCCCCCAACTTCCCTGATTGTCCCACAAACAGCTCTCTAACCCTCCCCCTCTGCCTTATTGGGGGCCATCTTGGTTACTGGCAGTTGTCTGCCAGTATCCAGTTTGCAAAAAAAGGGTGTGTTTTTTTTCTGTAGTGTAGCTTCTCCCCACAGACTAACCCCCACCTCCTGACTGATCATTTTTTATATAGTTTATTCCCCACATTTTCCCACTTTTAACAAAAAAAATTCCGTAATGTAGCGGTTCCCACCCACTCCATCCCCGTGCACATGCCTGCCCCTGCCCCCATGCACGTGCACACCCCCAGCTACACCTGCCCATGATCCCACCCCCTCCACATCACAAGGCCCATCGATGGCCACCACCCGCCTCACACACCAGCTCACACCCACCAACGATACCGGCTATCAATGTCCAGTGCAGAGAGGGCCACAGAGTGGCTCTCTCTGCATCAGATGGCCAAGGACTGTTATTGCAGGATGCCTTGATATTGAGGCATCACTGCAATAACCAGAAAGGGGCTGGAAGCAATCAGAATCGATTCCACCGCTTTCCCAGACCGACGACGTACAGGGTACGTCCTCAGGCATTAACTGTCTTTTTTTTTAGGCTGTACCCTGTACGTCATTGGTCATTAAGGGGTTAAAGATGCCTAGCTAACAAGCATAAATGTGAGGATTGAAAAAAATAATGGACTCTCTTCATAATAAGATTGTCTATGATGCATACTGTCAGTACACTCACCAAGTACCACTGACTTTAAGCCAATTCAAATACATGTGTCCTACATATATTGAAATTGGAAGGGGGAATTATGTTAGGGTAACTGTGAAATAACATTAAATAAACTATAGATGTATCACATAATTAAATATTTAATTTGAGCTAATATCTAATTTGATATGAATTAGTCTCACTATAGGCCCTGCCCCCTCACTGCTTAAGACAAGTTGAGGACAAAAGGGAAACATTTGTTCAATTAGTGAAGATAACTAACCCCTGTGGATAAGCAGCCGAGAGGTCTACAATATTCAACTGGACAACAGAAAGAGTTAGAGGTGGCGCCTACGGCTGGCTGTCTTAAAATAAATTGGAAAGTGATAATTTATAAGATCAAATAATGTGAATAAACGTTATAATATAAAAAGGAGTTTTGTGGAAATAATTTTACAGACTGGGAGCTCTCTAAATCCATCAATGAGCATACTAGTAATCCAATATAGAGTTGAATGTCACATGCTCATGAGTGATCAATGGACATGTGGTGGCTTAATATCTTTAGACACTGGCTCAATATTTTTAGACACAGGCTCATTATATATAGCATATATACATATATATGTTTTTTATATATATGGAAACATTTTTAAATATATATATTTAATTTTTATATATATATATATTCATATTTTCACTTTTCATTTTTATTTTTATTTTTATTTTTATTTTTAGTTCATTTTTAGATATATATTTTTTTATATATATAAAAATTTTATATTTTTTTCTTATATTTTTTTCTTGTTTAATTCATTTTTTATCCTCTGGTTCGTTTTTCAAGGAAAAAATAACACATAATATATAATACATATATATTTCTTCATATTTTTCATTTTTCAAAAAACCCCATTCCTTTGAGCTAATTTCAAAAAAAAAAAAAAAAAAAAAAAACATCCATTCTTTATTAAGAGAATTCAATTTTCTCCATGAATTATAAAAAATTACTAACACAAGTTTAAGGTATATATGATGGCAAAATTACGGATTAAAGGATATAAATAATAATATTAAGTGGTGACCTTTCTATAATTACAAGGGAACTTGCACATGCTAACAAATTATGTTCCAACCATGAAGGGTTAACAGGAAACCCTTTAAATAGCTGGGAGAAGCCGGATCTGGTATACTTGATAAAGGCTTGTGTCCAAAAAGCCGAAACGCGTAGAAGATAACCAGCTCCAGCATTTACTCTTCAAATAACTGGCCAGTTATAGTTTTCTTTTGCTCCCAAAACCGTCAATCTGAAAGTGGAAACTTTTCAACTCACTGGACGATAGGAGCTTCGAGGCAGATCGTGGAAAAAGATTCCCTTTACCTTTTTACCGATATTAAGGAAGGTATGTGAGGATCGGACCCTTCGTTACACAGCCACTTCCGGTCCGGAGAAAAACGCCGCTACACACTACTATCGGCATCACTGTAAACAGAACTACTTTAAGATCGGGCAAGAAATTCTTTTCATTTGTATGTCTATGAAGATAATATAACATACACAAGATTGCAGAAAGAATTCTTGCCCCTGTTGAAAAGATTTCACGCAACACATATAAATATATGTAAAGAGATTTACCTTAAAACTGCAAGTGAGCCCCTTTGAAACAACATTGGTTGCTCCGCTTCAAAAGGAATTGCACCTTAATAAGAATTTACAATATTGTGACAGAAGAAGACTCATATATACCTTACTTTCAATACTAATATTGAAACTGATACATATTATCAAAATTTTCGGATTACAAGTTTTTATGGCTTTAGTGCAAGATTAGCAACATTATAAACTTTTCCAGGAAATGATACATAACGCCTAGGATTGTTGTGAAGACTAAAAGATCCACGTGGGAACCTAGAGACTTTACATATACATCTAGTAATACAATCATACCCAAAGAAGTTGATTGCACATAAAGCTTCAAGTGCTAGTTTTTATTACCCTTTTTTTTTCGCTGCAGCAATTTTAAAACGTGAATTTTAAACAGAAACATTGTTTTTTGCATATATTCTTTATTTTTTCATATATTTTTTATAGATTTTTTACATTTTTCAAATATTTTTTACATTTTTCAAACATTTTTTCCTATTTCTTCTTATTTTTTCAAAATTTTCTTATTGTTTTTGTTCTTTTTGAACTATTTTGATTTTTTTTCTTTTTTTTGAGCCTTTTTAAGTGTCTATTGATATTATTATTATATATTTTTGTTTTGGAGTATATTTCATTCACTGGATATCTAACCAGCATCTAGTAAATATATATCCATACTATAGAACCCAGCCACCAAGTTACGTATCCAATAATTTTTTATTATACTATACTTTCATTATTGTGTTGTAATACATTTAGATTGATATCTATTTTCAATAAAATATTTTATTTATTCACTCTTTCAATACTTTTGTTTGGTAAAATTATTTCCACAAAACTCCTTTTTATATTATAACGTTTATTCACATTATTTGATCTTATAAATTATCACTTTCCAATTTATTTTAAGACAGCCAGCCATAGGCGCCACCTCTAACTCTTTCTGTTGTCCTGTCTAGCATCCAAGTTTGCAAATTTGTGAGATTTTTTGCAAACCTAGAGGTAGGCCAGTCTGTCTCACAAAACAGTTTGATACACACCCCTTGTTTCTTGGTTTTACACTAGATCTCACAAGTGTCATCAGCTGTTTTCACATTTTAATTGTCCACGTTCACAATCACATTTATTCATTCACAACTGATTACACCATAATACTATTTCAAATAACATAGAAGTTTTTTCGAAAATTCTATAGATACTATCTAATAATTTAACGAAGCACGTTTTTTTCTTTTTTCACATTTTTTTCACATTTTATTAGTAAAAGATTAACAAATTAGGTCACATAAAAGAAATATGGAGATTTTCCAAATAAGAGATAATCTATTATCAGCAATAGATAATTCTATTGACAATAATGAACCAATCTCGTCTGAAATAATTAATTCTAATATAGATAAGACTTTGACTCTTGAAAGTCTTGAGAAATTACTTGTTAAAGAATTGAAAATCAAGACTGAACTAAAGTTTATGGAAAAATATATTAAAACTGGAATGGTGCCGAGAGGATTAAGATTAAAAAAGGATTGCACCTTTGAATTGAAGACACCATTAAAAATCGAATGGTTTGATGTTTTAGAAAAAGCATCTCTGGACTTGATTAAAATTATTATCAGATCCAGAGAGAGTGCTATAAAAGAAATTAATGAAGACATTTCCAAACATAAATTATATTTGGAAACAAAGAAAAATCAGAGCAATCTACAAGAAAAACAGAAAGAGGTTATTCATAATTTAGAAGAACTTAAGAAAGATTTATTAAACATCAAATGGAACAAATTCTATAGAGATCAGGAAGATTATCAATATGAACAAATAACAGACACAGATCAGGAAATTACTGTACAACAAAAAAATAATAAATCATTATTCAGTAAGAAAAAAGAGAAGAAACCACAAATAGATACTAATGACTCATCTGTTGATATAGAAGAACTGAATACAGAAACTAGAGATAATAAATCGAGGAGACCCTATTTTACCAATGAGAATAAAAAGAGAGGAGAGTCTCATAATTTTAATAGAGATAATCAAAGAGAAAACATTCAAAATACTAATCGAAATTACTATAAGGTGGGCGAAAACCTGAGAACAAACACTTATAATGAAAATTATGACACAAGAAGAGATGAAGGTTTAGAAAGGAGAAGGGACCAGTCTAGGGAATTTAGAACATCGTATGACAATAGAAGATTCAGACAAGACTATAATAGGGATTACACCCCTTACTATCCAAGAGGTAGAAATTTTAACAACAGAGAATATAACCCAAGATACCAGTCTCATTATAATAGAGAACAGTACAGAAATGATTCCTGGAATGATAGACAGAATGGGAATTATTACAGACAAGACTATAAGAACCACTGGAAGGGAGAGAATGATAGACAAGTATACGGTAACTCTTACGATAGACGAAAGGAGGAGTATACAAATAGAGGTTGGTATGATGACAATAGAGGAGAATATCACAAGAGAATGGGAGAAAGAAAACAAGAGAAAACACAACAGAATTGGAAAGTACCAACATACAATAGATATGAGGTACTAAATCAGGAGGAATTAGAGTATACTTCCTCCAAACCTAGTTCATCAAATTTTTTAGAGGGGGCCAAAGAAAGATCTCACGACCCTCCGAAGGGCAAAAGGAGAAGAGAGGGAGTAGAGGAAGAGGAAGTGGAAGATTAAAATCTTTAGTTACTAAACCTAATGACGAATTTACTAATACAGGTATCTTTAACATTAGTGATACACCATTAAACAAGGAACAAGAATCCATTTAAAAAAAAGGATTATCATTTGCCCCCACATCTAAGCTTAATAAATTTGAACACCTCATCAACGTTAATCAATTTATCAGAAAACTAACCCTGAAAAAATACTTCATTAAACATCCAGTTTCCTACACAAACACAGTTAATCATGGTTACCAACATACAGAATTAAAACCCAAATCGACCTTCTACCCTACACAAGAAAAAGGAAATTTTATACAGTCTTTTGAAAAATTGGTAAGAGAAGATCTGGCCAAATTTAATATAAATGAAAGTAAGAATATAAATTGGAATTTATCTGTGAGAGAAAAGAAAGTTCTGAAAGATTTGCAGATGAGAAAAGATATAGTAATTAAACAAGCGGATAAGGGGGGAGGAGTTGTTATTATGAACCATGCATACTATATTGAAGAAGCAAATAGACTGTTATCAGACATTACAACATATAAAAAACTTAGGGATGACCCGGGAAATAAATATCAGGAAGAATTGATTAAATTGTTGGAGAAGGCTAAAGAGGCTAATTTACTCACTGAAACAGAATTTAAATATCTTTCCGTTACAGATTTTAGAACCCCAATTTTTTATTTTTTACCCAAAATACATAAAAATATTAATAAACCTCCAGGTCGCCCAATCATATCGGGGATTGAATCCATAACTTCAAACTTGTCTCAATATATAGATATCTTCTTACAGAATTATGTTAAAAATCTTCCCTCATACCTCTCAGATTCGACACATTTCTTAAATATTATTAAACATCATAAATGGGAAAAAGATCATATACTAGTAACCTGCGATGTTAGTTCTTTGTATACTAATATTGATCATAAGTTGGGAACACAGGCGGTTAAAACATATCTTGATGGAGATGAGAATATGACAGACATACAGGGCAAATTTTTAATAGAATGTATTGAATACATTCTTACAAACAATTATTTTAAATTTGAGGATATCTATTACCTTCAAATTAAAGGGACAGCGATGGGCACAAGGTTCGCACCCAGTTATGCCAACTTATTCATGGGAATATTTGAACAGAATCATCTTCAATATTCACCATGGGGTGCGAACCTTGTGCTCTACAGACGCTTTATCGACGATATGTTTTTCATCTGGAAGGGGGACTTTGAGCTCTTAAATCTTTTCATTGAAGATCTCAATACAAATACTTATGGACTCTCATTTACACATGAGTGTAGTACATTTAAAATCAACTTCCTAGATGTTGAAATAGAAGTAATAAATAACGAAATAAGGACACGTACCTTTTTCAAAAAAATAGATTCCAATAACTATATCGACTCTAGCAGTTGTCATCATATTAATTGGAAAAAAAACATCCCTAAAGGCCAGTTGTTACGTCTAAGGAAAAATTGTACTGAGATCCAGGACTATGAAAAACAATCAAAAACTCTAATAGAGAGATTTGAAAAAAAAGGTTATGATAGGAAAAGAATTGAATTAATTGCAGAGGATGTGAGGAGTACAAACAGAGAAGATTTACTATCAAAGAAGAATAAAGATACTGATAAAAAGTTTGATATGGGAATTCCAATTATAACAACATATTCCACACAATACAAACTCTTTCAAAATATAATTAAAAAACACTGGCATCTTCTATTAAAAGATCCTATTTTGGGCCAAACATTACACAAACAGCCAAAATTTATTTATAAAAAAACTAGAAACTTGAAATCTATTTTAGCCCCTAGTGAAATTAAAAACACTAAAAACAAAAGAATGTTTGAAAGAGGGATATTAGATCAGAAGGGAGAAAAAAATTGAAGGTTTTTACCCCTGCCATGGTTGCAAATCTTGCAAATATAGCACTAAACTAAAAAACATCAAATCTGACAAAACAGGGAGAGAGATTAAAATTTCTGACATAATTAGATGCACAGATATTAATGTCATATATCTGATCCAATGCCAATGCAATTTAAAATACTTTGGTCAAACGAGTAGAAAACTCAAAGACCGCATAAGAGAGCATATATTGGCTATTGAACATGAAAAAGTGGACACCATCCTCTATAAACATTTCAAAGAAATACATCAAGGTAGACTAGAGGATTTTAAGTTCTGGGGCATTAGGAAAATATTACCAGATGGGAGAAGAGGAAATATGGGGAAAAAACTTCAGAAACAAGAAGCAGAATTCATTTATAACTTCGGGACATTACACCCCAATGGCCTCAATAATGAACTAGATCTAAATTTTCTGATATAAATTCCTATAAAATGATCACAATCCCAATCCTAAACCTTGCACTACAGTCAGATTAGAGGGCAATCTCCACAAACAGAATTAAGATTTTTTAAAGAATTTTATAGTCATTATGAGTCATATATATTAACCCTATATATTAGGATTTTCTTACTTATCATATACATCAAATTTTGAAAATAATAATGGTTAATCTCCTTCTATATATATATTTCTTTCATCATGTATATCATATGGGTTAATCACTGACACATTGAGGTTCTTATGATATATCCAGATGTTCTTTCTAAAACGTTGGCTTATCGATATAATAATGGAGCATAGAGATGAATGTCAGAGCCGATTAATGATTGACAGACTGGGAGCTCTCTAAATCCATCAATGAGCATACTAGTAATCCAATATAGAGTTGAATGTCACATGCTCATGAGTGATCAATGGACATGTGGTGGCTTAATATCTTTAGACACTGGCTCAATATTTTTAGACACAGGCTCATTATATATAGCATATATACATATATATGTTTTTTATATATATGGAAACATTTTTAAATATATATATTTAATTTTTATATATATATATATTCATATTTTCACTTTTCATTTTTATTTTTATTTTTATTTTTAGTTCATTTTTAGATATATATTTTTTTATATATATAAAAATTTTATATTTTTTTCTTATATTTTTTTCTTGTTTAATTCATTTTTTATCCTCTGGTTCGTTTTTCAAGGAAAAAATAACACATAATATATAATACATATATATTTCTTCATATTTTTCATTTTTCAAAAAACCCCATTCCTTTGAGCTAATTTCAAAAAAAAAAAAAAAAAAAAAAACATCCATTCTTTATTAAGAGAATTCAATTTTCTCCATGAATTATAAAAAATTACTAACACAAGTTTAAGGTATATATGATGGCAAAATTACGGATTAAAGGATATAAATAATAATATTAAGTGGTGACCTTTCTATAATTACAAGGGAACTTGCACATGCTAACAAATTATGTTCCAACCATGAAGGGTTAACAGGAAACCCTTTAAATAGCTGGGAGAAGCCGGATCTGGTATACTTGATAAAGGCTTGTGTCCAAAAAGCCGAAACGCGTAGAAGATAACCAGCTCCAGCATTTACTCTTCAAATAACTGGCCAGTTATAGTTTTCTTTTGCTCCCAAAACCGTCAATCTGAAAGTGGAAACTTTTCAACTCACTGGACGATAGGAGCTTCGAGGCAGATCGTGGAAAAAGATTCCCTTTACCTTTTTACCGATATTAAGGAAGGTATGTGAGGATCGGACCCTTCGTTACACAGCCACTTCCGGTCCGGAGAAAAACGCCGCTACACACTACTATCGGCATCACTGTAAACAGAACTACTTTAAGATCGGGTAAGAAATTCTTTTCATTTGTATGTCTATGAAGATAATATAACATACACAAGATTGCAGAAAGAATTCTTGCCCCTGTTGAAAAGATTTCACGCAACACATATAAATATATGTAAAGAGATTTACCTTAAAACTGCAAGTGAGCCCCTTTGAAACAACATTGGTTGCTCCGCTTCAAAAGGAATTGCACCTTAATAAGAATTTACAATATTGTGACAGAAGAAGACTCATATATACCTTACTTTCAATACTAATATTGAAACTGATACATATTATCAAAATTTTCGGATTACAAGTTTTTATGGCTTTAGTGCAAGATTAGCAACATTATAAACTTTTCCAGGAAATGATACATAACTCCTAGGATTGTTGTGAAGACTAAAAGATCCACGTGGGAACCTAGAGACTTTACATATACATCTAGTAATACAATCATACCCAAAGAAGTTGATTGCACATAAAGCTTCAAGTGCTAGTTTTTATTACCCTTTTTTTTCGCTGCAGCAATTTTAAAACGTGAATTTTAAACAGAAACATTGTTTTTTGCATATATTCTTTATTTTTTCATATATTTTTTATAGATTTTTTACATTTTTCAAATATTTTTTACATTTTTCAAACATTTTTTCCTATTTCTTCTTATTTTTTCAAAATTTTCTTATTGTTTTTGTTCTTTTTGAACTATTTTGATTTTTTTCTTTTTTTTGAGCCTTTTTAAGTGTCTATTGATATTATTATTATATATTTTTGTTTTGGAGTATATTTCATTCACTGGATATCTAACCAGCATCTAGTAAATATATATCCATACTATAGAACCCAGCCACCAAGTTACGTATCCAATAATTTTTTATTATACTATACTTTCATTATTGTGTTGTAATACATTTAGATTGATATCTATTTTCAATAAAATATTTTATTTATTCACTCTTCCAATACTTTTGTTTGGTAAAATTATTTCCACAAAACTCCTTTTTATATTATAACGTTTATTCACATTATTTGATCTTATAAATTATCACTTTCCAATTTATTTTAAGACAGCCAGCCGTAGGCGCCACCTCTAACTCTTTCTGTTGTCCTGTCTAGCATCCAAGTTTGCAAATTTGTGAGATTTTTTGCAAACCTAGAGGTAGGCCAGTCTGTCTCACAAAACAGTTTGATACACACCCCTTGTTTCTTGGTTCTACAATATTCAACTCTTTGAAGCACAAATGGATGCACAAAAAACAGGTTTTTCATGGAAGCAGACTGCTTAACATACAAAAGCTAAGTATCCCCTGCTGGGCTACATACACGGAATTCTAGACATCACGACTCTATGAAAGGTAAGTAAGATAAGCATTTTTAACCCTGAAGTAGCTAGATGAATCTAGCATCTAGATTCTAGATTCAAGTGTATTGTGAGACAAACTCTCAAATATTTCATTTATACTCAGACTGTTTAAATAAATTGTATAAAGGTGTATTTGTGGATCAAAGAGAAAACGTCAAGCAGTGGCATGTTGGATAAATGTCTGCTGCATTGAATAAGTAGCTATATAGTCAATTAAAAATGTTTAATCAATTGATTTCAAAATAAATACATTTTTCTTTGTTTTCCAAAAGTCTGGTGGGCCTTACAGGGAGGAACCTGGTGTGAGGATGAGGTTTTTAAAATAAGTCAGATATACATATATTTATTGTTGGTTTATACTATAAAACCTTTCATAGAAAATATGACTTTTAAACTTTTAAAAATACTATAAGTAATATACTCATGTTTAGTATGAAAATACTCAGGGTATATAATATGAAGTGATCCCATATATATTGAACATGTGGTTAATTAGTGCTGGGAATTAAAAGTATATTTAATAAACATTTTAAAGGTTAGATACTAGACTGTTAGCATTATAGATAATGAGACTGCATTTCTGGTTGTCTGCTGCCACCAATAGTTCTAAAATGGTATTACAACCAAAAGGTATTTGACTGCTCAGGGAGGCATTCCCCAAATAACCAATGATATGTTCAGCTGTGAGGGCCTATCAAATTCTTGTGGGAATGATTAAAGAAAAGAAGGAGGGGTTTATTCTGAATAAGAACCCACACACACTAGACAAAGGACAGACTCAAAGAAGCATAACTTTTTGAGAGAGAAACACACAGATTTTGTGCCAAGTATCTTTTCCGCCATTTTGGGACACTTTCTTGAGAATAGAAAGATAACTATTTTGAGACCTGTATCCTTGCAATAGTGGATAAAACCTTTTTATGTGACCTACAAGAAACTCCAGAAGCTGAATTCCCACACTGGTTATTTGGTGATGTATACGGTTGCTCTATATTTTTAATGTTTTAAATCAAGGTATTCTAAAAATATAGTTATATCATAGTTGTGATTTAAAAGGAGAATTTATTCTTATATTTAATATAAATTAGACCAAGGGTAATAAGTATACTAGTATTAAATATTAATGTTTAGAAATAATTTTGTATTTTTATCATAAGTTAATTACAGTTATTGCTATATATATTTTTTAGAATTTATTTTATTGTGGCTGAATAACAGGTAATTTCAGCTCAGATTAATTGGCATATAAATTGTCTGTTTGCATTAATAATATATACAATTTCTGGTGTTTTTAATTGAAGTTATATAGAACAAAAATGTGGGCTGAATAGTTTAACTATATTTGTCTGAAAGTTATCTTAAATCTATTGAGATCCAATAAGATTTGTGTGAAGTATCTTGTTATCATTTTGAAAGTTTTTCACAGTTAGACAGTATTACTTCATGTGTGTCATATAGATAACATTGTGCTCACTCTCGTTGAGTTATTTAGGAGTCTGCACTGGTTGGTTTAACTGCATGTCTGTCAAAACCACTCAGATAAGGGGGCAGTCTACAGAGGCTTAGATACAAGGTAATCACAGAGGTAAAAATTATAATAATATAACAGTGTCGGTTATGCAAAACAGGGGGGGGGGGGGATAATAAAGGGATTATCTATCTTTATAAACAATAAAAATTCTGGTGTAGACTGTCCGTTTAAGTTAGCGGTCCATATTCTGGTTTTAATGCAATTCATTGTGAGTGAGATTAATTTTAAAGATATAATTTTATGATCTGTTGTATAGAATATTGTAACGGAATAAGCGTGCATAAATGATTCATAATCTAGTTTCTACATAAATATAATTCAGTGTCTATAAGGATAACTAGTCTAGAATTAAGGAATAAATATTAATATTAATAAACATATTGTTATGTATATACATTTTATTGGTTGGCAACTGCTAAGATATTAATAAATGATATTGTAAACCTGGTATATACCAACATATTATCTGGAAGCACTGCTAGAAGATTATTATCTTTATCACATTGATATAACATATTTTGTAGTAAGTTAACCCCTTAATGACCACAGCACTTTTCCATTTTCTGTCCGTTTGGGACCAAGGCTATTTTTACATTTTTGAGGTGTTTGTGTTTAGCTGTAATTTTCCTCTTACTCATTTACTGTACCCACACATATTATATACCGTTTTTTCTCACCATTAAATGGACTTTCATCATATCTTATAATTTACTATAAAAAAAATTATAAAATATGAGGAAAAAATGGAAAAAAACACACTTTTTCTAACTTTGACCCCCAAAATCTGTTACACATCTACAACCACAAAAAAACACCCATGCTAAATAGTTTCTAAATTTTGTCCTGAATTTAGAAATACCCAATGTTTACATGTTCTTTGCTTTTTTTGTAAACTATAGGGCCATAAATACAAGTAGCACTTTGCTATTTCCAAACCATTTCTTTTCAAAATTAGCGCTAGTTACATTAGAACAATGATATCTTTCAGGAATCTCTGAATATCCATTGACATGTATATATTTTTTTTTAGTAGACAACCCAAAGTATTGATCTAGGCCCATTTTGGTATATTTCATGCCACCATTTTACCGCCAAATGCAATCAAATACAAAAAATCGTTCACTTTTCACAAATTTTTTCACAAACTTTTGGTTTCTAACTTAAATTATTTACAAACAGCTTGTGCAATTATGGCATAAATTGTTGTAAATTCTTATCTGGGATCCCCTTTGTTCAGAAATAGCAGACATATATGACTTTGGCGTTGCTTTTTGGTAATTAGAAGGCCGCTAAATGCCACTGCGCACCACACGTGTATTATGCCCAGCAGTGAAGGGGTTAATTAGGGAGCATGTAGGGAGCTTTTTGGGATAGTTTTAGCTTTATTGTAGTGTAGTAGACAACCCCAAGTATTGATCTAGGCCAATTTTGGTATATTTTATGCCACCATTTCACCGCCAAATGCGATCAAATTAAAAAAAAAGTTAAATTTTTCTCAATTTTAGGTTTCTCACTGAAATTATTTACAAACAGCTTGTGCAATTATGGCACAAATGGTTGTAAATGCTTCTCTGGGATCCCCTTTGTTCAGAAATAGCAGACATATATGGCTTTGGCATTGCTTTTTGGTAATTAGTAGGCCTCTAAATGCCGCTGCGCATCACACGTGTATTATGGCTAGCAGTGAAGGGGTTAGTTATGTAGCTTGTAGGGAGCTTGCAGGGTTAATTTTATCTTTAGTATAGAGCTCAGCCTCCCACCTGAAACATCAGACCCCCTGATCCCTCCCAAACAGCTCTCTTCCCTCCCCCACCCCACAATTGTCCCCGCCATCTTAAGTACTGGCAGAAACTCTGCCAGTACTAAAATAAAAGGTATTTGGCCCTTTTTTTTAAAAAAAAAAAGCATATTTACATATGCTGATGTGTATGATCCCCCCTTAGACCCCAACCTCACTGATCCGCCACCTAACAGCTCTCTAACCCTTCCCCTCTGCCTTAATGGGCGCCATCTTGGGTACTGGCAGCTGTCTGCCAGTACCCAGTTTTGCAAAAAATGTGCCTTTTTATTAAAAAAAAAGCCCTTTTCTGTAGTATAGCTTTCCCCCCCCCCACCAAGACCAACCCCCAACCCCTTCCAGATCCCTTAGATTAGATTTTTAATGTTTAAACTTTCTTATTTTTATTTACTTTTAACTTTATGTTTTTCTGTAGTGTAGCGGCTCCCACCCGCTCCCGCCCCGTGCACGCGCCCACCCACCAACCCCCGTGCACGCGTGCGCCCCCGTGCGCGCCCTCGTGGGTCCCGCCCCCGATCCCGCCCCCCTCCACTCCATACAGAGCATCGATGGCCGCCCACCCGCCTCCCACGTAAGCTCCCACCCACCAACGATACAGGCCATTGATGTCCGGTGCAGAGAGGGCCACAGAGTGGCTCTCTCTGCATCGGATGGCCAAGGGGGGTTATTGCAGGATGCCTCCATATCGAGGCATCACTGCAATAACCGGAAAGCAGCTGGAAGCGAGCAGGATCGCTTCCAGCTGCTTTCCAGACCAAGGACGTACGCCACACGTCCTCGGTCATTAACTGTATTTTTTTTGAGGACGTGTGGCGTACGTCCTTGGTCGTTAAGGGGTTAAAAGGAATTTTTATCTTGAAAAATGTCTTTCTTTTTTTATATTTTGAATTTTTGTTTTTCTTATTGGTCAAAATTTAACCAAATACTAAGCCAAAATAATAATGTCTTTTACTAGAAGGGAATCAATTGAATCTGTACTTAGTGTTGAAATATATTCCCCAAAATTACCCCTCACTAAAACTAATTCCCTTAAAATAGACGCTATCACCCACATTAAAAACAGGTGTAATATTGCAGGTGATTTAAATGATTATATGGATATGCTTACCACTAAGGCCAAACATATTGCTATTGATAATGGAAGATGGAATGAAAAAAAGTGAATTATTCCAAGAATTTTTAAAAATTAATTAATGCAAAACTGTTAAAAAGCAGGTTTAAAAAATACTCAAATCCTGGCCCTTTGTAATATGCATTATGGACGAAATGTCCATCCACCTTATAGAAAAGGAATTGCAATTATAGGGGCTAGAAGATGATATTTGCTCATCACGCAAATGCAAAGAGAATTTAGAAATAGCCGAAAATGAAATTGTTACATTTAAATAAGACATGGCCGCCTTAGATAAGCATAACAAAAATGTATTAGCTAAAATAGAACATTTAAATAAAAAACTCGCAGAGAGCCTAAGGCCTAGATTTGGAGTTTGGCGTTAACCGTGAAAACCAGCGTTAGAGGCTCCTAACACGGGTTTCTTACGGACTCCGGTATTTAGAGTTCAGTTACCGACACTCAAAAATCACTCAACGCTCAAATTTCTACCGACACCTCAGACCCAGTAGTAAACATATACCGACAAAATAAACATTCACGAATCACAAAACAAATATTACACAAAGTACACTTACACTCATACAAACACTACACTATGTTTATTTTTAAGATTTAATAATTTTTCATCAATATACAAATGATCAAAGTTGCGAGATCTCGGGTGTTAGAAAAAAAACTACACAAATCCATTTTCCCATTGACTTACATTGACACACAGGAAAAGACCCTCATATACCTACATCTAACTAATAACATTATCCCAAATATACACTCATCGATGCATACAAACAATATACACCACATGACATACAAAAAATATTTATTTATTACAAAAAGAACACGATTTAGTTACTTTTTCACACAAGCTCATGACGTCACTCACTTTACGAGGAAAACCAGTCTTAGAAAAAAAAATTGACCAAATTTTAGAGCCTCCATTGACTTCTATTGGGAAGACGTGCTCGTGCACGCGAAACCCACATTTCCCTAATGCACGCAAATAGCGTAGACCGAAAAACTCCAAATACCAGCGCTAGAAAATACATACTTTTATGCGTTAGACCCAGCTATGATAAATAGATCAAGAAATGACTATTTCCCTATGGTGGATTTATGGATTTTAATTATTGAATATTCACAACACCATTAAATTGTTTCAGACTTTTATATTACATCAACTACAAATCAACATCACTAGTAACAAACTTTTTGTTATCAAAATATTACATTTAAACGGACACAAAAATAATGTAAACTTTTCAGGATTCACAAACACTACACAATGGGAAACAATTCTCATTTACCTTTATTATTGCATTTCAGTTATTCAACTCATATGCTTGCAGCAACAGCATATCTACATATGCTTAACACATGATCAGTCATGGATGCACATACATTACTTTTAACATTCACTCATACATGTGCATTCAAATGATGGGGGAAAAACACATTACATTCTCTATAGAAATCACAAAACACAACATATGGATTTTACTGTACTTTTAACATCATGATTCCATCACCAGAAACCATTAGGAATTACGTACAAGAAGAACATCATTACACCAGATTACAGATGTCACTTTATGGGAAGGAACAACAATGCCAGACCGCTATATAGAAGTCAGCATATGTGGGACACAATCACAATATATACGTACATGTACATAACACGCATCACCCATCACGCAACCACAAAGCACACATTTAGATTTTATTCAGCACACAATAACAATGTAGCACAATACAACAACACAATGAGGATTTCAGAACTACATAGGCAGGTTAATAATATCATGACGTCATTAGATGATTCAACCATACACATCACAGATTCACCACTGTACCGCCCCTTTCTGAACTTTAACACTCAATACTACAATACAACATATACGTAAATAACAGTTTGGAACAGCATTATTAGGGAGATTTGAATGGGACAATTAATAAATATTGTCAGATCACAAATCACTTATATATATAATACTACAGATGACAGCCGGAAGTTATTCAGTATTAGTGCCATTTGAATGGGACGCATACAATATTGACAGCTCGGCAATCACTTATATATACAATACTACAGATGGCAGATGGGAAGTTCTGAATTATTATTGCGATTTGAAAGGGACACATACAATATTGACAGCTCGGCAATCACTTATATATACAATACTACAGATGGCAGACGGGAAGTTCGGAATTATTATTGCGATTTTAAAGGGACGCATACAATATTGACATCTCGGCAATCACTTATATATACAATACTACAGATGGCAGACGGAAAGTTCGGAATTATTATTGCGATTTTAAAGGGACGCATACAATATTGACATCTCGGCAATCACTTATATACACAATACTACAGATGACAGCCGGAAGGTATTCAGTATTATTGAGATTTGAATGGGACGCATACAATATTGACAGCTCGGCAATCACTTATATATACAATACTACAGATGGCAGACGGGAAGTTCTGAATTATTATTGCGATTTGAAAGGGACGCATACAATATTGACAGCTCGGCAATCACTTATATATACAATACTACAGATGGCAGACGGGAAGTTCGGAATTATTATTGCGATTTTAAAGGGACGCATACAATATTGACATCTCGGCAATCGCTTATATATACAATACTACAGATGGCAGACGGGAAGTTCGGAATTATTATTGCGATTTTAAAGGGACGCATACAATATTGACATCTCGGCAATCACTTATATACACAATACTACAGATGACAGCCGGAAGTTATTCAGTATTAGTGCCATTTTAATGGGACGCATACAATATTGACAGCTCGGCAATCACTTATATATATAATACTACAGATGACAGACGGGAAGTTCTGAATTATTATTGCGATTTGAAAGGGACGCGTACAATATTGACAGCTCGGCAATCACTTATATATACAATACTACAGATGGCAGATGTTAATTTATCGTTTACAAACAATATTGCAGCAACATTGATCGATCACATTCGATGCACATTATACACAACTATGCACTTTCATTCATGTTAGCCTGGACGTGTGCTTGTTACTATAAGATCGCGTTTAAGAAATATTGATTACGCATATGATCAAACATTACAAACATGCACTGTATGTGTGATATTTGACACTTTCACATTGAGATTCATTGTTGGAAAACAACATTTCAGCAAACAATCAAAAAACGCCCACTGTGAAAGCATTCGCGCCGCTCACATACAAACAAGTGAATACAATCAGCAATCATTACAAACTCACTACCATTGGACTAATTGTACTATAAATCCACCAAACAACATGGCCAAAGCATCACTTGTGATCCACATCAGATCAAGTGCATACCTTGTTACGCTGTTTTGAAAGATGGATGACGATGACATGGTAGACGCTGCTGGTGCTGCTATTGGCGAACTAGCTGTTGATCGAATCAGGCAGCCTCGGCGGCTCAGACTGAGACGAAGGGGTCATCTGGTTCGAGGTCCTCCTGTCTACAGGGTGAGACCCACCTTGGAAAACATGAGCGACTTTGAGGTTTATGATAAGTATCGGCTCAATCGCGAACAGCTCATTGGCCTTTACGATCTTCTTAAACCTCATTTGGAGCCACGTATAAGAATAAGGACTGCTGTTCCCGCCATGAGTAAGATGCTAAGCTGTCTATACGTCCTGGCCTCCAGGAGTTTTCAATCCGGAGAACTGTACATGCATGGCCTGGCTCAAGGTACATTCTCTGTGGTGTTTGATAACTTTCTCGATGCCATGGTACGTATCAGTAAGCAATACATAGGATTCCCACAGAATGATGGTGATTGGAGGCGCCTGAAGCGGGAATTCTTTGATATTGCTGAATTGCCCAATGTCTTGGGAGCCATAGATTGTACCCACATTGCGCTGCGTGCTCCAATTGATGACTTGCCCTTCAGAAATCGCAAACATTTTCATAGCCTCAACGTGCAGTATGTTTGTGACGCACGGATGAGGATTATGCATGTGTGTGCGAATTTTGGAGGGGCTAGTCATGATGCCCGCATCCTCTCTCTGTCGTCCCTGTGGAGACCGTTTGAGGAAAGACAAATGCCCCCTGGTTATCTCGTTGGTGAGTATTTGTGCACAACATGGTTAATTAGTTTGACAATTGCCACTGTAGTTTTAAAATGTTAGCGTAATGTTCAGCTATAGGATGCAATTTAACCATTTATTTTTTTCACCCGCTAATGTCTACTTTTAGTTCAATGCAGATATGTAGCATGTCTTACCTTAAATGCTCAAATAGAGAATGCAATGTAACCATGTAGTTTGCATTTTACACAAGGTTTGGTTTAGGAGAAATACGCATATGTAGCATGTCTTAGCTGAAATGGCAAGATATTAGCTAATGCAATTTAACCATGTCATTGTCTCTTTCCGCTAATGTCTACTTTTAGTTCAATGCAGATATGTAGCATGTCTTACCTTAAATGCTCAGATACAGAATGCAATGTAACCATGTAGTTTGCATTTTACACAAGGATTGGTTTAGGAGAAATACGCATATGTAGCATGTCTTAGCTGAAATGGCAAGATATTAGCTAATGCAATTTAACCATGTCATTGTCTCTTTCCGCTAATGTCTACTTTTAGTTCAATGCAGATATGTAGCATGTCTTACCTTAAATGCTCAGATAGAGAATGCAATGTAACCATGTAGTTTGCATTTTACACAAGGTTTGGTTTAGGAGAAATACGCATATGTAGCATGTCTTAGCTGAAATGGCAAGATATTAGCTAATGCAATTTAACCATGTCATTGTCTCTTTCCGCTAATGTCTACTTTTAGTTCAATGCAGATATGTAGCATGTCTTACCTTAAATGCTCAGATAGAGAATGCAATGTAACCATGTAGTTTGCATTTTACACAAGGTTTGGTTTAGGAGAAATACGCATATGTAGCATGTCTTAGCTGAAATGGCAAGATATTAGCTAATGCAATTTAACCATGTCATTGTCTCTTTCCGCTAATGTCTACTTTTAGTTCAATGCAGATATGTAGCATGTCTTACCTTAAATGCTCAGATAGAGAATGCAATGTAACCATGTAGTTTGCATTTTACACAAGGTTTGATTTAGGAGAAATACGCATATGTAGCATGTCTTAGATGAAATGGGAAGATAGAGAATAATATTGAACTAGATAATTTTTTTTTTAAAATAAACATTTGTTAGTGGATTATCGTGTACAAAACTTTTTATTGGACTCAAAATACTATTTTGAGGATTCTGTTTGAATTATGTTCTGTTCATAATTTATAGGTGATTCTGGGTACATGTGCCGGCCTTGGCTCATTACCCCCTTGCGTAGCCCGACTGATGTGTCTGAGGAGCGCTACAATAGGGCTCATAAGAGAACCAGGGCGGTGGTTGAACGGATGTTCGGGCTCCTGAAGATGAGGTTCAGGTGCCTGGACAGGTCAGGAGGAGCCCTCCAGTACAACCCAAAGAAGGTGGCTAAGATCGTTGTAGCCTGTAGCGTCCTGCATAATATTGCACAGCGGGCTGGGATGCTGCAGGGCGTCCCGGTGCACCGAAACCTCCTCAGAGATGAGGAGGATGATCCTGTTCTAGAGGGGCCATTCCGGGACGAGGGGCTCAATGTCAGAGCAGACATCATCAACCGCCACTTTAGACGGTAAATAATAGAAGTTAGACTGGAGTATTGTCAATAGATGTGAACTCTAGGGAAATGACAAGTAGAGAATTGTGCAAACATGTTAGGATTGTTCATCAAATGCTAAAAAAGTGTTTCATTTATTAATATAGGTGATGCTCTGGGCATTGGGTCCTGTAGCGAGTCTTTGCCACCTGGTTTTTAAAGAGGACATCAGATGGTAAGTATAAATGTATGGACTGTTGCTGGCATGAATTGTACACAAATACATCATATGGCATACATTTTCTAAACTAGTATTTAGTTTACACATTACTTAAAATGTAAATACTCAGAAAGGGATCCTCTAGCATAACTATCCTCTAGCATGACTATGGTTCAATGTCACACATTAGAGGTTCGTCCTGCTCAATATGACTCATCTTCACACTTGATAGAACATAACACAAGATGCTACACACGCTTAGTAAGCTAGTGACAGAAATTTATTCTGAAATGGGGGGTGGGAGAGGGGTACAGAACTGATTCACACACTTGTAGTAATTTTTAATAAACTTTTTCTGCCATTAGGGAGCTGACTTAATCTAAAGACTGAAAGGGAAGAATTAGAAGCCTGACAGTGAAGATTGCCCAGACTGACAGTGGAAAAAGCCAAGATTGAAACTGAAGTCTACCAATGGGATCATGTCTGGCATTATCTTTCCAATCTGCTGACCTTGAAAACCATGCAAAGACATGTTCACATGGTAAGTGCCAACTATTTGATAGAATAAGACTGTGGAGGCATCCTATTGGAGACGATTTTCTAATTTTTAGATGGTATTTCACAGTCCTCTATTTTGGAAATGATGAATAACACACCTATTGAAGATCAACTGTTTACCCCTGAATTGACTTTCAAGGACCATGCATTATCCAGGTTGGTGTACCAATGCATGCTAGTTAAGAATCACAGGAAGAATGTTGAATATTAGTAGCTTACATACATTAGTCATATTTAGTTCATAATTAGATATTTAGGGATCACAATCAGACACTTAGATGATTTTACTTTTTTAGATGGTATTTCACAGTCCTCTATTTTATGAACTGATGAATAAGACACCTATTGAAGATCAACTGTTTACCCCTGAATTGACTTTCAAAGACCATGCATTATCCAGGTTGGTGTACCAATGCATGCTAGTTAAGAATCACAGGAAGAATGTTGAATATTAGTAGCTTACATACATTAGTCATATTTAGTTCATAATTAGATATTTAGGGATCACAATCAGACACTTAGATGATTTTACTTTTTTAGATGGTATTTCACAGTCCTCTATTTTATGAACTGATGAATAAGACACCTATTGAAGATCAACTGTTTACCCCTGAATTGACTTTCAAAGACCATGCATTATCCAGGTTGGTGTACCAATGCATGCTAGTTAAGAATCACAGGAAGAATGTTGAATATTAGTAGCTTACATACATTAGTCATATTTAGTTCATAATTAGATATTTAGGGATCACAATCAAACACTTAGATGATTTCACTTTTTTAGATGGTATTTCACAGTCCTCTATTTTATGAACTGATGAATAAGACGCCTATTGAAGATCAACTGTTTACCCCTGAATTGACTTTCAAAGACCATGCATTATCCAGGTTGGTGTACCAATGCATGCTAGTTAAGAATCACAGGAAGAATGTTGAATATTGGTAGCTTACATACATTAGTCATACTTATTTCATAATTAGATATTTAGGGATCACAATCAGAAAAAGGAATACATATTATAGTTGATATAGAGGTATTTGAATGGACATGAAATATTACATTTATGGTCAGCATACATATATATTATTGAAATGTGATATACATTATTATGTAGAATTAGAAATTCAGATATTTAAATTTATTTTTTATTACACAATAGAATGGTGTATGTTTTATTTTTTTTTAAATTTAATTAATAAATATCTTGATAAAATGTTGAACAAAGTTAGAGCATAGACACAAGATGATTGTAAATGTATTTTATGAATATTTGACAACGTGTGTATTAACTTTGTTAAAATTTTTATTTTTTATTTCAGATTGTCATCTGATGACTTCCAGGAATATTTTTTTGTTTTTCTTTCAGAAACTTTTAATTTTTTAAATGGTAATAATAAACATTTTAGTATTAAATACACTCTTTTGAACAGATTATAATAAATATCCAGATAATCTGTCAATAAAAAACAATTTGACTCCCATGACTGGTAGTTGGCTATTTGACAAGCACATGCATAAGATCAAATAATGCATTAATTTTAGAAAATCCACTGATTCAGAGAATATTACATTAAACTATATTTTTTTAAATTAATTGGGGAGTGATATCCATCGATGCTTTTCTTTTGAAATTCTTAGATTTTAAAATAATTTCGGATATGTAGTCAAAATTTGACATAAATTATTTGTTTTCAATTTTAAGAAGGGGAAGTGGTTCAATTACATTAAAGTGACAGTGTTGTTGAATGTAAAATTAATTTTATAAGATCTTGTATCTTCCTTAGGTATCTCAAAACATTATTTTCTAAATTCTTTTAATTTTTACATTTATAAATGTTAGGTCATTTAACTTGATATTTTTCACAAGCTAGTTATTGGATGCCAGGTTAACCCCTTAATGACCACAGCACTTTTCCATTTTCTGTCCGTTTGGGACCAAGGCTATTTTTACATTTTTGCGGTGTTTGTGTTTAGCTGTAATTTTCCTCTTACTCATTTACTGTACCCACACATATTATATACCGTTTTTCTCGCCATTAAATGGACTTTCAAAATATACCATTATTTTCATCATATCTTATAATTTACTATAAAAAATATTATAAAATATGAGGAAAAAATGGAAAAAACACACTTTTTCTAACTTTGACCCCCAAAATCTGTTACACATCTACAACCACCAAAAAACACCCATGCTAAATAGTTTCTAAATTTTGTCCTGAGTTTAGAAATACCCAATGTTTACAGGTTCTTTGCTTTTTTTGCAAGTTATATAGCCATAAATACAAGTAGCACTTTGCCATTTCCAAACCACTTTTTTTTCAAAATTAGTGCTAGTTACATTGGGAAACTAATATCTTTCAGGAATCTCTGAATATCCATTGACATGTATATATTTTTTTTTAGAAGACATCCCAAAGTATTGATCTAGGCCCATTTTGGTATATTTCATGCCACCATTTCACCGCCGAATGCGATCAAATAAAATGTTTTTTTACTTTTTCACAAATTTTTTCACAAACTTTAGGTTTCTCACTGAAATTATTTACAAACAACTCATGAAATTATGGAATAAATGGTTGTAAATGCTTCTCTGGGATCCCCTTTGTTCAGAAATAGCAGACATATATGGCTTTGGCTTTGCTTTTTGGTAATTAGAAGGCTGCTAAATGCCACTGCGCACCACACGTGTATTATGCCCAGCAGTGAATGGGTTAATTAGGGAGCATGTAGGGAGCTTCTAGGCTTAATTTTAGCTCTAGTGTAGTGAAGTAGACAACCCCAAGTATTGATCTAGGCCCATTTTGGTATATTTCATGCCACCATTTCACCGCCAAAAGCAATCAAATAAAAAAAAATTGTTCACTTTTTCAAACTTTAGGTTTCTCACTAAAATTATTTACAAACAGCTTGTGCAATTATGGCACAAATGGTTTTAAATGCTTCTCTGGGATCCCCTTTGTTCAGAAATAGCAGACATATATGGCTTTGGCGTTGCTTTTTGGTAATTAGAAGGCCGCTAAATGCTGCTGCGCATCACATGTGTATTATGGCCAGCAGTGAAGGGGTTAATTAGGTAGTTTGTAGGGAGCTTGCAGGGTTAATTTTAGCTTTAGTGTAGAGATCAGACTCCCACCTGACACATCCCACCCCCTGATCCCTCCCAAACAGCTCTCTTCCCTCCCCCACCCCACAATTGTCCCCGCCATCTTAAGTACTGGCAGAAAGTCTGCCAGTACTAAAATAAAAGGTATTTAAAAAAAATAATACATTTTTTTAGCATATTTACATATGCTGCTATGTAGGGTCCCCCCTTAGCCCCCAACCTCCCTGATCCCCCCAAAATAGCTCCCTAACCCTCCCCCTCTGCCTTATTGGGGCCATCTTGGGTACTGGCAGCTGTCTGCCAGTACCCAGTTTGCAAATAAAAATGTTTTTTTTAATTTTATTTTTTTTATTTGTTCTGTAGTGTAGCTTCCCCCCCACAGTCCAATACCCCACCAGCCAAACCGATCAGCAAATAGATATAATTACCCCTTTGATCCCCACTTCTAACTAAAACATTTCTGTAGCGTAGTGGTTCCCACCCGCTCCCTCCCCGTGCACGCGCCCGCCCGGCCTCCCCGTGCACGTGCGCGCGTCCGTGCGCGTCCCCCCGGTCGTCCCCGCCCCCGATCCCGCCCCCCTCCACATCACAAAGGCCATCGATGGCCGCCACCCACCTCCCACACCGGCTCCCACCCACCAACGAACTTAGCCGTTAATGTCCGGTGCAGAGAGGGCCACAGAGTGGCTCTCTCTGCACCGGATGGCTAAAAATGGTTATTGCAGGATGCCTCGATATCGAGGCATCACTGCAATAACCGGAAAGCAGCTGGAAGCGAGCAGGATCGCTTCCAGCTGCTTTCCACACCGAGGACGTGCAGGGTACGTCCTCAGGCATTAACTGCCTTTTTTTTGAGGACGTACCCTGCACGTCCTCGGTCGTTAAGGGGTTAATCGATTTCATTTTCTAGTGTAGTCATTTAACTATAGTTATTAATATTATGTAGTTTTTAAAATCTTACCTCTTGGGTTAGACATCACATATCTATATATAATTTTCATTCCCCTTTAGTTTCTTTTGACAATGTTAAATCAACATTCAAAATGTTTTGGTCCTTAAAGGGACATTCACAAAGTATATTGTGTATTGATTTTTCAATAATTCATAAAAGAATTTAAACATATTTATAAAGTACTATAGAATTACATTCAGTCTTTAAATATACTTAAAAAGATACATCAATGCACATATCTTAGTCAATTACATAAGGCATCTATGTACAACCAACAATCAGCATCAAAATAGCCAATGTAGATATGTATTTAATCCAAGAATATATAATTACAATCTAATGATTGAATACCAAAACATATTAAGTTGTTCAAATATTATAATCTTATCCAAAATGCATACATAACATATAGCTTAATGTCCCTCTAAGCTGAAGACTCCAAAATACCTCCTTTACAATATATATTTCAGTC
Source organism: Bombina bombina (assembly GCF_027579735.1). Lineage (NCBI taxonomy): Eukaryota > Metazoa > Chordata > Amphibia > Anura > Bombinatoridae > Bombina > Bombina bombina. The sequence goes on along the minus strand of NC_069502.1, from coordinate 787,470,759 downwards.
AGTGTGTAAAACAATCCAGAAGTTAATCTAAATTTGCTTTACTCATATGTTATACTAATTTAGCAAAAGGAAGGTGCTTAGGTTTCTGATTTTTCAAGCATTATTGTGAAATAATATTTTTTAGTCACCCGTTTTTATTCTGTGACCTACTAATCTGAACAACAACTTGTATGCACTGTGTGTATTCTGAGCCTTCACCAAGCCCCAGGTGCATTTTTTGGTGTGTCCACGTCATACCTAGAGGATTTCCTTCCCTCAGAGAACAGCTGAGCCACAGCTGAGAATTCCGTACACACGCTGGGTGCGGAGGACAAGCCTAAGCCGATAACAGCTACAAACAATCAGCCTGCTGACTGCTGTATTAAGGTCAGCCTGCCCAAATGCACTACTTGCGAGTGCCAACTCCATTGTGAGTATACATCTTGCTGAAACTGTGTTCTTTTGCCGTGTCCATCCGGGTTTAGACGATATTGCACCATTGGTCTTCTGTGTTCTTTTTCTATCATAACAGATCTCCGACACGACTTCCACACATTCAGCGTACTGACTGCTGTACAAAGGTCAGCCCGCCTGTATGCACTACTTGCGAGTGCTAAGCTCTTTGTGAGTATCCACTTGGCAGATACTTTTTATGTTTGTATCACTTTTGATCTTGACGATATTACACCATTAGGCGCTCTCTCTTTGTGCTTTCAATTTTTCAGTTCACCCGATTTACCACCGGTTTGGAGTGGAGCAGCCTTCCATAATTATTGATTCCGACAGTGTCGATTTCACCTATCTATCATTGACTCTGCACTTTATGTGAATTCGTTTGTATTTTCATTTATTTTCTAATATTCAATTTATTGTCAATATATGTAATATTTTATCACTTTATCCATATCATATGCCCATTGTATGGGATGAGGTTTTTTTGAGTACACACCACTATTTATGCGAGCCATATATTCACCAAACTAGACACATTCAGTTTTTTAGACATACACACTAAAAAACATTTTATTCCTTTTGTGTATTTATTCATACAAGTACTAATACAAACACAATATTATAATTTATGATCATTATTAGATCCATATTTTGAATTTATTTTTTTTGACACGCCAGCACAGATCACACGCATAATTCTCGTGCATTAGTATAGCGCACCCTATCGTATGATTTAATATCGTACTTTTTTTACTTCATTATTGTGAAATGTTTCTTTAAAGGGACATGAACTCAAAATATACTTAAAGGGAGACAGTTAAAAAATTAATGATTTATACATTCTGAATGAGTATTCTATTTTAAGCAACTTTTAAAATTGTCTTATATTATGATTGCTCCTTGTGATGTTGCTATCATTACTTTAAAAATAAGGCATTAAATAGATAATTTATTTGCTTCAGTACTCTGGACAGAACTTGGTTTTTTTGGTTGGATTAATTTATCCAACAATCATCAAGGACAACCCAGGTTTTTGGAAACAATTGTCCGTAATCTAAAATATCATTATTGATTTGCTAAGAAAGATAACAAGATAATTCTTAACATTTGAGAATCGGATTAAATTATAAAGTTGCTTAACATTTCATGCTCAATCTGAATCACGAACGCTAAATTTGTTTGGACAGTGTCCCTTTAAGAGATTTAAAGAGTGTATTTACTTCTCTTCTTATCTTGACATACTTTGCTTGAAAAGCATATCGAGATAGGCTCAGTAGATGAAGATTGGTGGATGCACAGAGATGCCTTATGTGATTGGCTCAACCATGTGCATTTAAATTTCTTCTGTTGAGGATAATCTAAATACTAAGATAAATTGAGTTACATTTTAAAGTCTAAACAATTTTCTATCTCTACAGATCATTTGATACAATTGTTTGTTTGTAATGTCTATTTAAAAATAAAGACGCCATTGCACAATAACATATATGAGCACTTCAGACAAATACAAGCTCGAGGTTTATTTACTAATAACAAACAAACATGTAGTTTAACATTTATAAACAGATTATCCAAGTTACTGACATTATAACCTGAATTTGAACATTCAGAAATATTGCGTGGGAAACGCATCTTGAAACACCAGATTAGCATCTTTAAACATTAGAGTCTAATGTCACGCAATAGCACACAATCAATGTGCATTATAAATACATTTAATAGAGCAATATCAATACTTCACAATAAGTCAAGAAATGGATTTTATGAACAATAAAGACATACAATATTAAATGTGTATTTATATTAAAGAAACAGACCGTTATTAAACCGAGAAATGTCTACAACATTTAATAATGTGACAGTATTAGACTTTAAATAGAATTTTATCATTAATATTTAACGGATCACGGATATTAAATCTGCGTCACACATATCCGCATGACAGGCCCATGAGTTACAAATAAGTCTACATGAAAAATGAAGTTACAGCACCACCAGGAGGTATGTGTATGGAAGTTGCTAAGATATGAAACATTAAGGAAAGGCCAATCAGAGTTCATCACACAAACACAACTTGAGTCAGGATGGTCTCACAGACATTCTAACAATATTTCAAACTTTTATCCAATCAGATGTACAGATAACTTGTCCCATGGTGCATCTCATGTTTACTTCACCATATAAAAGTCCATTACATGTTGCCATCTTTGTCAGTTCTCTAATGCCTGCAGGCAATATGTATTATTATAATTATTATTATACAACCCAGCAGGCATGAAACCTCCCAGGTTCACCAAGCAGGAGAGCGCTGCACTGGTCCACGCCGTCAAGGACTTTTATCCCCAGCTGTTTGGGAACAAGAGGAGTTTGACAGATGCGCCTGTTAAGAAGGCCCTCTGGGAGTCTATCACCAATGCGGTTAGATTGGTGTGTGACGTCCAGAGGAGCCAGGATCAAATCATGAGGAGATTCGGAGATATGAGGTTGCGCTTAACAAAAAAAGTCAACCTCATAAGGGAGTGGGTACAAGCCCGTAAAAGAGGGGGCCAAAGAAAGGCCCCGCGGAAACTATACCTACTCCCTTATGAGGTGACTTTATGCAAGCTCCTCAATCTCCGGGTCCCCAAAAGATTTAGATCCTCGCCATCCTTGGCCTCCTCTTCTTCCCTCCCAGCTGCGGGATCTGAAAGTCCTGACGCGGGGGCCAGGGCAGCTGCTTCTCCGTCCGGTGGCCTGGGAGGAGATGATGGAGAATCTGAACCAGGTAACTATCCAACTTCATATAATATCTTAATATTTGATTTATTTTTAAAAAATGTGTATATAGTCAGATACTAAACCTATACAGATCTCACAACATACACTACATATGATGTTTAGATATCTGATTTTAGATTAGTGACACATGAAATAGGAATGATGTTTCTTGCTCTCTACAGAATATGCATCACAGAGCGAAAATGGAATTGCGCATACACGTTAACATGGGTTAGCTGTAAGTGGCATTGCTTTATACATGTTGGTCAAATGACGGATGCGTAATTCCGCTTGGAATCATTGCGCAATGATCGCGAAAATGGAATTGCGCATACACGTTAACATGGGTTTGCTGTAAGTGGCATTGCTTTATACATGTTGGTCAAATGACGGATGCGTAATTCCGCTTGGAATCATTGCGCAATGATCGCGAAAATGGAATTGCGCATACACGTTAACATGGGTTTGCTGTAAGTGGCATTGCTTTACACATGTTGGTCAAAATGAAATGTGAATGATTATATATGTGAAGAATACAGTATTCTTATTTTCAATATTATACATAATAAAAAAAGAAGAATCCAAATAAATTATAACATATGCCCATCAATTGATGAGAATGAAATAACACAAAAAAATAATTTAAGCTACAGTAAACAACACAACTGATTGAAAATAAGAGTACAGGATATATTTATCATGAATAGAATTGAGGAAAAAATTAACTCATGGGACTACCAAAGGATTAATATTTTTTAATTGATTTGCTAATAATGTAAAGATTTTAAACATGGCATGATTTGTATTAATGATATCCAATCCTCATTTAATATATTACAGATCTGGATGTTGGTGCTGGATCCTCAAGGCAGGGCTTGTCACAGTATGGTATGTCTCATTTTAATTGACATTTGTCTTAGAAACATGGACAGAACATTACATACTAAATCCACATTGTTCAATATTTATATGTATCTTCAAAATGGATTTTAAAACTTTTTTGCAAATAAGAATAAATAAAACCAAAAAATAGGATTACATTGTAAGACTACTCTGATTTTGTTTGGAATTTAAGATATCCCATCTATTCTGGATGTCTTAATTTTAATGTAAGATTCTTTGAATGTCCAATTTATATTCTTCCCTTGTGTATTGCTTAATCTTATTTGTATACATTTTGTAAAAATACACACAATTTTGCATATGTTTACATTTTAAAAATATAGATTCCATTTTTGAAATTGATCACGTCATTTAAGGGACATGACAACTAAATTTTACATAGAATTTTTTTTAAACGTGATTTTATTGTTTTGTTTAAACATTTTATGAGCTACATTGGTTCAGTCTATTGTTTTAGTTCTTAGAAAAATTAATGGATTTTGGTTTATGTTAAACAATGCATTACTGGTATTATCCGGCTGTTTTTCTATGCATAAATTGGCATATTTACAAAAGTTAAAATCATGTGTTCAGATAACAGTAGTACATAGTTTAAAAATGTATACAATTACACATTTAGAGCTTCATGTCCCTTTAATAGATGAAAATTAAATAATTCTTAGGATATCCTTAAATAACATATTAGATTGGAATTGCATGCTCAATCCCATTCATTACATCAACATATGGAGTAGAGAATTCATTAACACCAACATTGTCAAATCAATATAATTTTATATTACAACAAAAGAAAAGGGGGCGCCCTTGAGAGTATCTATAAATGGTAATATGTAGTATATGAGGTAGCTTATATGTTACCAATAGAAATGCACTTTTCAGTATAAATGATGATACACTGATTCAGTAGTAACTAGTATATATGTTGTGGACAGAGTAAATAGATGTTAACCTATACAATTTGATAATCACAATGTTAATAGGACAGTTGTATCTCACTCAAAACTAGTATATACGTTGTGAACAGAGTAAATAGATGTTAGCCTAAACAATTTGATAATCACAATGTTAATAGGATAGTTATATCTCACTCAAAGATAGTGGTTAATGGGTGACAATGATCACTATATTGTCCTTTATAAAGGTCTTGATAGTAGAATACCAAGGCAGCAATCTGTAGTGGTCCAGACCAGGATCCAATTAAGCAATCTAAAATATCAAACAGAGACAGATGCGCCACATGGCCCAATATTGTAGTTTCCAAATTTATATAGATTTTACTATATAGTTGAACTCACATGTATTGGAGCACCTCAATTGGTGCAAATGACACAGTCTGGGATCTATAACAGTCACCCAGCAGACCGGCCTCTCGAGTTGTTCAGGGTCTGTGTAAAATAGAAAACACAAAAAAGCCTATATGGCCTAGTATTGTATGACTAGAGTGATTTCACACCAGATAGTAGTATAAGATTTTGAACTCACATTTGGTGAAGCATCCCCAATGATGCTATAGAGACAAGCTGGGATTAATTCAGTCACCCAACAGACGGTCTGCTGGGTGACTGTTATAGATCCCAGACTGTGTCATTTGCACCAATTGAGGTGCTCCAATACATGTGAGTTCAACTATATAGTAAAATCTACATAAATTTGGAAACTACAATATTGGGCCATGTGGCGCATCTGTCTCTGTTTGATATAATTTTATATTAAAGGGATACTGAGCTAAAATTATTAATGTTGTCATTCAGATAGAGCATGCAATATTAATCAACATTTAAATATAATACTATAATCATATGTGAAATATTCTATTGCTAAATGTATTTTAAAATCAAGAATGTACGTTTATCTGCAGCTCAATTTTGGTTGACCAACCTGGGTTTTGATTGATGATTGGTGGATACCTTCAACAAACAATATTTATTGAATCCAATATTGCTTATCTGCCTTTAAGATTAAAATGTAGCAACATTCAAAATATAATAGGAGTCAATTTTAAATCATTTTGAACAGTTTGAACAGTGAAATCAATGATTGAAATAAATCATGTCAGTGTCCCTTTAATAAACAATAGATTCATTCATCTTTACATTCTTTGGATTAGACAATATTGATATATAATTCACATATTCACTGTTGGAGTTACTTTATAGATATCAGCATACTCTAACAGCACCATGATTACATATTTGTACTAATCCATTTGGTTTTGTATTGTGATCAATATGTGTTGTGTCCTAAACAAGATTACTGTACATTGCACAAATGGCTCGATGTGCCACATGTCTTTGTTTATATTTGTCAACAGCTGTTATTCAAAATGTGGTTTGTGTGTATTCTTTTAAGAACATTGATCAATGGGTATATTTAGATATGCAATAGCATCGTATGAGATGAGTTTGATGTCTAATATAGTCAGAAATTAAACATATGTTCAATACATCATTTTGAACAGAATCCCCTTGATACAATCAAGCATTTTTTTGTTTAATGACTGCTCTATTCTTCACATTTTCAAGTTGATTATTCTTAAAATTCGCTACAGATGTGATTTAGTGCTATCCCAAATGTGTTCACTAATATATATCTATATCATTCATAGAGAGAGTTGGTGTGGGGAGCCCAGAGGAATCCAGCACTGACACAGAGACGCCTTTGCGGTCTCCTGGTAAGTCCATTGACTCATTTATATGTCATTGAAGGAGTATTGGTAATCAATATTATGAGCATGATTCTGATGAAGCATAACATTTGAAACAAACATATAATTTACTCCTCTGATTATATATTAATTTTCTTGGAATATTGCAAGATTAATAATTAAAACTTTCTTAGTCTACACCTTTGTTATTCAGAAGATGTATAGCATATGTTTGTTTCCATGTTCATTTTTGACAACAGTCCTCAAGTGATACACACATGAGAAATCTTAAATGTTCTATGTACTATGCTTTTATGATTTTAAAATTAATACAAACAATACATCGAAAATCTGAATCATTGAGAATAACAAATCTAATGTCATTTGTATGCTCCATCAAAATGATGTAAATCATAACTTTGGGTGTGTATATCTTTAATGCAACATTGATGTGTGTCTTTGATCAACAGTAACATATGTTATAATATCTGATCTTAACGTGTACACAACATGTTATGTTTTACAGAGATTGATTTAACATGTGTGACGGAGGAGGAAGAGGCTGCCTTGGAGTCTGATGGTATGTGAAATATATCTATCATGTTTCCAACATGTTGCATTATTGGAAATCATTTTATTGAAGACATTCAAAGTCTACAGCTTTTGCACTTTAAAAAGGAATATTATTTGTCTGTTCAAATACACTACTGCCCCCTTTCTATATCAGGCAGCATGAAAATATGCTTAGATGTTTTTTTTTTAATTTTTTTTTATAATTCATGCCATCATTATGTCACATGCATATTCCAGGCCAAACCACAATAATAATGTTATAATTGTACAGACAGTCATTGATATTCATCTGAGTGCCTATATGCATACCATATCCTCATTTCATAATTGTTTAGAAATTCAAACACACTTCTAAGTATATTGAAAACATAATCAATTTTAAATGCGTTGATTTGATTTCATGATGTATGAGATGTTAATATATTTGTATTATTTATTTCAGATGGATCCTCCACCTCTGGTCATCTGTTTTCTGCCCCTGCCCAGTCCCAGACCCCTGCCCAGGCCCAGAACCCTGCCCAGGCTCAGACTCCTGCCCAGGCCCAGACTCCTGCCCAAGCCCAGACTCCTGCCCAGGCCCAGACCCCTGCCCAGGCCCAAACCCCTGCCGGCCCTTCCCATTTGTCCTTTCATGTCCCTCCTAAAAAACGGCCCTTCGTCCCCCTTCGCCGCTCTCCCCGTATTATGGGCCGTACAGCTGCCCAGACCCCAACTCACCACTCCCCAGCTGTACGGCCTACCCCGGAGCAGCAGCTCATCCCTCCCCAACCCAATCCCATCCCTCCCCAACCCAATCCCATCCCTCCCCAATACAATCCCATCCCTCCCCCCTGTCTCAACCTTCATTGTCCTGGGTGTCAGATTGTCCTTCCCAGGCACAGCTGTAAGTATCATTCAAAATCCACATTATAAGATACTTAAAGGTACACTGAAGGCAAATTGTTTCTATTGTGATTCAAATAGAGCATGCAATGTTAATCAAATTTATAATTTACTACTCTTATCAATTATTCTTCATTCTCTTGCTATCTTTATTGAAACAAAGAAATGCCTAGAATTAATTTTAAATAGAAAATAATTGTGGACATCATTTCTTTATTGTTGGATGAATGTATCCATCAACCAGCAGGGACAACCAAAGTTGATAAACAAATATGGCCTGCCCTATAAACCTACATTCTTGCATTCCAAATCTAGCTAGAGAATTCAAACATTTAAAGAATATGTGTAATTTTTTAATATTTGTAATGTCATGCTCTATCTGAATCAGTCAATTAAATATTTAGGTTCAGTGTCCCTTTAATTTGATATCACTACATATACCAATCACCACTACTTGGATCCAACAATTTATGTACAAATGTTGATACATTATCTCTTGTCTAACCCAGTGGGAATGTAATTTCTTCAGGTTGATATGTTTACACAGCTTGTCCTCAACGCCAAAATGTTTAAGGATAGGTGTGCCTACCACAGTATAATTAAAATATTTAAATTGCTAATGTAAGTACAATGTAAATCCTTTAACAAGATTACATACACTCAAGCTGTATAAGTGGATCATCGAAAACCAATTAAAGGGGACAACATGTTTGAGTAAACTGTCCCTTTAATGATTTCGGTCTGTCTGAATAACATATTTAATGTGTAAAGAATCAATTTTAACAAATTGATGTAAAGAATGATTTGTCTTTATGATGACAATGTATCTTTGCTTATTTTTTCTTCTGTTGTGTAATTATCCTTAATATTTGATTTATTCTTTATTTTAGGCTGTGACTCAGCATGGCTCATGCTAGAAGGTATAGCACGAGTAGAGCAGGCCGTGTTGAGGAACGCAGCTGTCCTGAGAGGGATGAACGACACCATGCAGGCCCAGCTCCAGGTTCAGGATTTGACTCTGCGTCAAATCATGCTATTAAATTCAAGGCCTGAATCTGGAGCTGGACATGCACAGGACGATGAAGAGGATGACCAGTAAGTGGAGGATCTGGAGATGCTCCAAGGTCGCAGATAAGAATCCTCCATCCACATGTTGATGTTTTTATTATTGTTGCCATTTGGCCTTTTTTTAAGTTTATTGTTGTGCCTGTTGCACTCTTTTACCTTGTCATATGGCTCAAATGGGGCTATGGTGGCCCTTGGCAACTCTCTTCATGGACTGTGATGCACTCTGTTACCTTATCATATGGCTCAAATGGGGCTATGCTGGCCCTTGGCAACTCTCTTCATGGACTGTGATGCACTCTGTTACCTTATCATATGGCTCAAATGGGGCTATGCTGGCCCTTGGCAACTCTCTTCATGGACTGTGATGCACTCTGTTACCTTGTCATATATCTACAATGGGGCTATGGTGGCCCTTGGCAACTCTCTTCATGGACTGTGATGCACTCTGTTACCTTGTCATATATCTACAATGGGGCTATGGTGGCCCTTGGCAACTCTCTTCATGGACTGTGATGCACTCTGTTACCTTGTCATATATCTACAATGGGGCTATGGTGGCCCTTGGCAACTCTCTTCATGGACTGTGATGCACTCTGTTACCTTGTCATATATCTACAATGGGGCTATGGTGGCCCTTGGCAACTCTCTTCATGGACTGTGATGCACTCTGTTACCTTATCATATGGCTCAAATGGGGCTATGGTGGCCCTTGGCAACTCTCTTCATGGACTGTGATGCACTCTGTTACCTTATCATATGGCTCAAATGGGGCTATGCTGGCCCTTGGCAACTCTCTTCATGGACTGTGATGCACTCTGTTACCTTGTCATATATCTACAATGGGGCTATGGTGGCCCTTGGCAACTCTCTTCATGGACTGTGATGCACTCTGTTACCTTGTCATATATCTACAATGGGGCTATGGTGGCCCTTGGCAACTCTCTTCATGGACTGTGATGCACTCTGTTACCTTATCATATGGCTCAAATGGGGCTATGCTGGCCCTTGGCAACTCTCTTCATGGACTGTGATGCACTCTGTTACCTTATCATATGGCTCAAATGGGGCTATGCTGGCTCTTGGCAACTCTCTTCATGGACTGTGATGCACTCTGTTACCTTATCATATGGCTCAAATGGGGCTATGCTGGCCCTTGGCAACTCTCTTCATGGACTGTGATGCACTCTGTTACCTTGTCATATATCTACAATGGGGCTATGGTGGCCCTTGGCAACTCTCTTCATGGACTGTGATGCACTCTGTTACCTTGTCATATATCTACAATGGGGCTATGGTGGCCCTTGGCAACTCTCTTCATGGACTGTGATGCACTCTGTTACCTTATCATATGGCTCAAATGGGGCTTTGGTGGCCCTTGGCAACTCTCTTCATGGACTGTGATGCACTCTGTTACCTTATCATATGGCTCAAATGGGGCTATGGTGGCCCTTGGCAACTCTCTTCATGGACTGTGATGCACTCTGTTACCTTATCATATGGCTCAAATGGGGCTATGCTGGCTCTTGGCAACTCTCTTCATGGACTGTGATGCACTCTGTTACCTTATCATATGGCTCAAATGGGGCTATGCTGGCCCTTGGCAACTCTCTTCATGGACTGTGATGCACTCTGTTACCTTGTCATATATCTACAATGGGGCTATGGTGGCCCTTGGCAACTCTCTTCATGGACTGTGATGCACTCTGTTACCTTGTCATATATCTACAATGGGGCTATGGTGGCCCTTGGCAACTCTCTTCATGGACTGTGATGCACTCTGTTACCTTATCATATGGCTCAAATGGGGCTATGGTGGCCCTTGGCAACTCTCTTCATGGACTGTGATGCACTCTGTTACCTTATCATATGGCTCAAATGGGGCTATGCTGGCCCTTGGCAACTCTCTTCATGGACTGTGATGCACTCTGTTACCTTATCATATGGCTCAAATGGGGCTATGCTGGCTCTTGGCAACTCTCTTCATGGACTGTGATGCACTCTGTTACCTTATCATATGGCTCAAATGGGGCTATGCTGGCCCTTGGCAACTCTCTTCATGGACTGTGATGCACTCTGTTACCTTATCATATGGCTCAAATGGGGCTATGCTGGCTCTTGGCAACTCTCTTCATGGACTGTGATGCACTCTGTTACCTTATCATATGGCTCAAATGGGGCTATGCTGGCCCTTGGCAACTCTCTTCATGGACTGTGATGCACTCTGTTACCTTGTCATATATCTACAATGGGGCTATGGTGGCCCTTGGCAACTCTCTTCATGGACTGTGATGCACTCTGTTACCTTGTCATATATCTACAATGGGGCTATGGTGGCCCTTGGCAACTCTCTTCATGGACTGTGATGCACTCTGTTACCTTATCATATGGCTCAAATGGGGCTATGGTGGCCCTTGGCAACTCTCTTCATGGACTGTGATGCACTCTGTTACCTTATCATATGGCTCAAATGGGGCTATGCTGGCCCTTGGCAACTCTCTTCATGGACTGTGATGCACTCTGTTACCTTGTCATATATCTACAATGGGGCTATGGTGGCCCTTGGCAACTCTCTTCATGGACTGTGATGCACTCTGTTACCTTGTCATATATCTACAATGGGGCTATGGTGGCCCTTGGCAACTCTCTTCATGGACTGTGATGCACTCTGTTACCTTGTCATATGTCTCCATTTTCCTGATCTTTACCATATTATTTATAAACGTTGTTGTTTTCTGACATACTAATAAAAGACATGTCATTGCACGATTCTTTGTCCTCCTTATTCATGTCATTGATTGAAATCTCTATTTTATCTGGTTGATCCTTAAAGGGACATACCCAAAATAATGTTGTTTCCTGAATCATATATGTAATACAATTCTAAATGACTTTAAGATTAACATCTCCAATGTAATTTTTAATTTTGTCTTTATATTGTTATCTAAAATCTTTATCATTGCATGATTATGATTAGCATAGTAATTGTTTTATATATGTATATAAAGATTGTTATATATGTATATTTCAAATTTCACATCCATGTGTGTATTTATAAACACTGCATGAATTGATGCACCTTTAACAAATGATCTGAGGATTGATACAATGATATAATCCCTGTAAAGTGTTCATTTTATTGAAATAGTATTGTCTCTGTGTATCCTCTTTTTATAAATAAAAATCATGTCCCTTTAAGTGATGGTGAGCACAATTGTTAATGAATGTATTTCCATTTCTAAAGCGTTTTTGTCCTTTTTACATGAACAAGGACATATAATCTTAATAATAAACAATCTTATTGTAATGTTGACAGCACATGTATTTCATTTTCTATTCTATCTTATTGTAAAAGTGTAACCAAATCAATCTCTGTGTGTAATGCGCATATTTTATATGAGGAATATGTTTTTCAAAATATTTTTAAAAAATACTTCTCCTCCCATATACGGCTATAGGTAGTCTGACCATATTTCAACTTGAATAAATGACCCGTTTGATCAATACATGTGTCATTATTGTTATTCCCAAACAATCTAAACATATCTTAAAACATCAATGGCATATGTATTTCTCATGTGTATCTTTTAAATGTTAAAGATATACACCATAGCTATAGTTAAAGGGACAGTCAAGTCCGAAAAGATGAATCATGATTTCGTGACATTCCTAGATATCAATCTAGACACATACTAGTTTCAAAAATATAAATACGTTTCTTAGTTATATGCCAAGCTGTCAACTGAGTCCTTGTATTGGCTGCGGTTTTTCTGCGATCGCGGATGCGCCATGTTGCTTAAGACGTCACCTGCCAGGCTGTCCAATGATTCCTTGTATTGACTGACGTTTTTACGTGATCAAGGATGCACCTTTTATTGGATGGCGTTTTTACGCGATCAAGGATGCGCCTTTTATTGTATGGCATTTTTACGCGATCAAGGATGCACCTTTTATTGGATGGCGTTTTTACGCGTTCAAGGATGCCCCTTTTATTGGATGGCATTTTTACGCGATCAAGGATGCGCCTTTTTTTTTGTTTGCGTTCTTACGTGATCAGGAATGTGACTTTTATTGGATTGCGTTCTTACGTGATCAAGGAAGCGCCATGTTAATTAAGACATCACATGCAAAGGTAAAAAAACGTCTGATTGTATTACGTAGTCCCGCAATATTTGTTTGTGCACGTTAAACACGTTTGTGAATGAAGCCAAGTTTAAAAACATTGCGAATATGGATTGTTTGCATCATGTTACATTGTTGAACCATAGCTGATAAAGACCACCACATTCTCTTTTGCTGGATGTCTGGTTGAATAAACGAACGAAAGCAAAATGTTTTCATGCATAAGATATTTCGAGGCAAGTGCAAATCTCTATAGTCCATGTTGTTTAATATGTTTGTCAACAATATGTTCCTTTTTATGTAAAATGACTGTTGTGTTTAATGTTAAAGATATCTAATTCATAAATATGCGCTATTGTGTTAGAATCAAGTAATCAATATGCATTTATCTTTATCATATGCTAAATATATGATGCAGACTTCTTCTAAATGTAATTTCGTCGTATATTTTATTAAAGGTTCATTAGACACTCACATTATAAATCAAAACTTTTTATTTTGTCTCTAGTTAGATAGTCCATTGTTTAACAAATACACGTTTCATTTTGCTTCTGTTCAAAGAAAATGTAAGTAATTTTCTGACTCCTCGTCAAGCCTCTGAGTTTCATGTGAGTACCATCTCCAGCTTTCTCCTGTTTGTGTAAAGGGTCTTTTCATATGTTAATGATGGGGTATTGTCTTGTTTTACGGTTGTAATGGGGGTTCATCTATATTTTCAATAGAGATAACCCTATTTTCTTTGAAAGTGTTTAAAACTTTGTAATATTGATATCAGTATATGTTAATCTTGTTGTTTCTAGTAGTGTCTATTACATACAGTTCTGTTAAAAATATAGTATACTGTCCCTTTAATGCAAATGTTTATTTTTGTATCATGTATGAGTTCCACATTCCACATCTCCAAATATATTATTGTTAGCATATTTTCACCCCCACTCCTAAAAGGACTTTAAACCATATTCATTGTTAAAACAAATGTCTTTCTGAAAATAAATGAACACAATAATGTCTCTTTAAGAAAATAGACTTTATTTAACACGTCAATATAAATCTGATTTCAATATTTATTGTTTGAACAAGTACATGTAGATATACCAACAATCTTCAAATATATGTTAGCATATGTAATTTTGTTAAAGGGGCAGTTTAGAAAACAAATAATGTTTTGCATTATTCTAAAAGTAAATTTTGTAATATCAATGATATCAAAGGTTTCTCACCAATTAATCATTTGTCTGTGGTTCATTTTAATTTGCTAGCTAAACCTATGAGGTTCGTGTGCTCATTTCTTAGAGCTTGAAGAGTGCATGTAATCATTATACAATTTGACCACTAGAGGGCATTTGGATAGCATTTGTATATGTTAAACCTTGTGCTCATACAGCATATTATTTACCATGTATTGATCATTGATATCTAAAATGTTGTTATGTCAGAACAACAAATAAGTGTTCATTTTTCATAGTCATAGATACAAGGGTAAGCACATAAGTCACACGTATTTCTCCATGTTTTGTTGTTTCCAACTTGATAATGCGTAATACAGTGTTTTCTTTGTAATCAATAATTTTCTGACTGTCCCTTTAAGCTGTGTTATTGGCATTCAAACAGTAATATGCCATCATGGATAATTGTAATGGTAATTTTGTTTGCGATTCGGGAAACAGTTTGGACATCACATCACAGAAACCAATCAATATCATGAACAAGGATAGGTATGTGATGATGTGGTTTTCACACACTTATAACCCACACTCTGCCAACAATCTGCCTCCATGGACCCGGTCCCATAGAAGTAGATTATATACAGAGTGTGGTCCACAAGTGTATGAAAACCACATCATCACATACCTATCCATTACACATTAAATAAAAAAAACATTAAACATGAAAACAAATTCTTACTTCCTCTTCCTTCCCCTCTTCCCACGGGGCTGAGGCTCTGGGAGGGGCAACTGCCGACTCTGACGAGTTCTCCTTGGAGATGTTGTGGGAAGAGTGGAAGGAAGAGTACTGGGACGACCAAGGTGAGGAGGAGAAGATGGCTGAGGAGGAGAAGATGGCTGAGGAGGAGGAGATGGCTTGGCAGGAGGAGATGTCCCGGCAGGAGGAGATGTCCCGGCAGGAGAAGATGGCCCGGCAGGAGAAGATGGCCCAGCAGCAGGAGGCCCAGCAGCAGGAGGCGGACCAGGAGGCAGACCAGCATGCGCCTCCCGGAAAAAATTAAACATCTCTTGGTGTAGATTAATGATTCTGTTTTGCCCTTCTTCTATTCTATTAAGTATGTTTATTATTTGGTTTTGGCCTTCAATTATTTGGTTTTGTCCTTCAAGAATTCGAGTTCGGCCTTCTATATTTTGTATCTGGGAGTTACGCATCTGGTCTATGTAGTCCAGTAGAACCCGCACCTCCGCTATTTCCTGTTGTTGTGCTTGGCGGGGTACCCGTGCATGGCGGGGTGCGGGTCCTTGAGGGGCCTCTGGTTCCGCGGCCTCCTCCTCTGCTTCCGGGGCCTCTTCATCTGCTTCCGTGCCCTCTTCATCACGGGGGGCCTCTTCCCTCCGAAGTGGAAATTCCTCCCCACCACTCTCATCCCGGGGAGATGGAGGAGGCTGTATTTGTTGTGCTGCCTCCTCCCCCGACTCTGTATATTTGAACAAATAAAAAAATGTATATATTAGCATATTTCCTAATAAAGCTTTAAATGACTTAGCTTACGATACAATTACAAAAGCAGAATCATTAATCCACTTTGAAATCTAACAATCAATACGATTTCTGCATTTTCTAAACCGTGTTTGTGATATCTCTGTTAAATCTGAATGTTTTAGCGTTTGTTTTCAGTCTGTTTAAATGCACACCTAACCTATAGCCTAGATACTGATGTAACCGCAAAGTAATTGTGAATGCGTGTAAATAACGTTATAGCATTAATCTGATCTTTAAAGGGACATGAAACCCAATGTTTTATCTTTCATTATTTAGAAGCATACATTTATAATCAACTTTCTAATGTACTTTTCTTATCTAATTAGCTTCATTCTCTGGATATTCTTTGCTGAAAAGCATATCTAAATATGCTTAGAAGATGCTGATTGTTAGCTGAATATAGCTGCCTCCTGTGATTGGTTCACCGTGTGCATGGCTATTTCTTCATTAAAATATATCTCAAGAATGATTCAAATTAGGTAATATAAGTACATTTGAATGTTTTGTAAAATTGTATTCGCTACCTTAATCATGAAAGTAAAGGTTTGCGTATAGTGTCCCTTGAAATACATTCGTATGTGAATTTATTCTTAAATGAGCTTACCGTCAGATGAGAATGGCAGGTTCCCGGTATCAATTCCTCCGATACCGACTACATCCACCTCGGAGATGCTGGGCCGCAACATTTCCTCCCATCGGCAGTACTCGATTTCCAGGGCAGGGCCGCCACCAGTTCCTGCGGCATGTCGGGCCTCCAGGCTTAACTTTTTCTTGAGATCCATCTTACAGTCCCGGTAGCGATGTTTTATAGAGTCCATATCTCTATTCGGCCACCCACTGCATTGACTGCATTCCTTATCTCATGCCAGAGCTTCCTCTTCTCAGTCGGGGTGGTCTTCTGGTGCTGCAGCCTCCTACACCTGGCCATATAGGCCTCGATGAGGGCCTCCTTCTCCTCCATCGAAAACCTCGCCTCCCTAGTCGCCTTGGCCTTCCCCTGTGATGATGCCCTCTGTTTCCCGGACTGTGAAGCCCTACTCTGTCCGCCACTGGGCCCAGCCACTTGTTCATCTTGAACCAAGTGGCTGGGTCCACCCACCGCTTCCACCCCCGCTTCCTGCCCCCCTTCCTGCCCCCCTTCCTGCCCTGTTCCTCTCCCCCTCCCTCTCCTCCCCCCTCTACCTCTCCCCTGCCTGCCCTCCATCTGTTCCCTAAACTAAACCCCAAATAATCAAACAAAAAGTCAGTGTGATGAAATGAAAGGGGTTCAAAATAAAGAACTAAAAAGTCAAAATAAGTGCTGAAAGTGTGAGAGGGATCTAAAAAAACAAAGAGGGTAAGGAGTATTTAAATAAAAAAAAAGAAGAAGACTAAAAGGAGGATATGTAAACTAAATGTAACTAGGGGATGGGTATGGGATGGGGATGGGGTATGGGATAAGAGTAAATGGGATGAAAGGGAATGGGACTACAGGGAATGGGGTATGGAGTGTAGTATGAGGGGGTATGGGGTATGGAGTGTATGTAGTGTTATTGATAAGTGTATGTATGTATTGAATGTGTTTGCGTGTAAATGTGTTAAGTGTACAGAAAAATCACTCGCTCGCTAACTCACACTACTACTAATTCTCACTAACTCACACTACTACTAATTCTCACTAACTCACACTACTACTAATTCTCACTAACTCACACTACTACTAATTCTCACTAACTCACACTCCCACTAACTCTCAATAACTCACACTAGCACTAACTCATGCTCCCACTAACTGACTCTCTCACACTACCACTAACTGTCACTAACAACTCCCACTACCACTAACTCACTCACGCTCCCACTAACTGACTCTCTCCCACTCCCACTAACTCCCACTCCCACTAACTCACTCACGATAACACTAACAACTGACTCTCTCACACTAACACTAACTCACTGACAATAATGCACAAATTCTCTAATCTTAAACCTCCAATCTCCAAAGACCCACCAGCAACACAGTCAAAGAAGCCATGCTTGTGTGGTGCTTATATACCCTGTGTAAATGTTTAATGATGTACCTATTTGCGTTGTAAATTGTGTTCATGTGTGCTTTATTAGCAATTAGTATTTGTGCAATGTGTATTAGGTGTGTGAATTTGCGCATGCTCATTTTGAGTTAGTATTTGTGGAATTTGTAGAATGCGATGATGTCATAGTGCTCGTTTTCTATAACATTGACCAATAGTATTCTGTTTAAATGTGAATTTGCGATGGTGTGTTATTAGTGAAGTGTTGTATATGTATGTTTGTCCTAATATATAGTGATATTGAATGCGATTATTTTGCTAGTGTATGTATATTTTTTTTCCTTGTTGTTATTTAGCGTATTTCCGCATCTTAAAGTATATGCGTATTCCCTGTATTAAGTTTTATTAAAAATCCCCCCTCTTGTGAATGTGTAATGCTTGTGTGCTTTGTTGAGTGATTGTTGTTGTGACATTTGCGGCGTGTTATTGTTGTGCATGATGTGGTATGCGTAATATGACCGAGCTGTGCGTATTTCTCGCGAGATCGAGTGTTAGGTGAAAAAAGCTATTTATTTTGCTTTTCCATTGATCTCTATGGGAGACTGTCTAACGCGGGCAGGATTCCGCGTGTGAAATACACGCGTTAGGAGCATTGTTAGATGGTCTTTTTTGAACTCTAAATACCGGAGTCAAACAATGCCATGTGTTAGACATAAACCACGCGTAGCGTTAGCAGCCCATCTACCGCCAAACTCCAAATCTAGCCGAAAGAGAGTTAAGTTAATTAAAAAGACAATATCGTCATAATATTTTAAAAACCCTAAAAGATTTCATGAGAAATGAACTGCAGAACATTAGGGAAGAATTCATACAAAGTACCCCTATCGGGTCATAGGTAAACTTCCCACATAGACAGTCACCTCATGTTATAAATTCAGGGAACTGCTATACTTCACAGGGGGGAGGCAGCTCTAGTAGTGAGTCAGAGGGCGGAGACAGCTATCCAGATAGCCCATGTAGTACTAATGTATGTAAGGAGTCTCCCCATATTAAATATATGTTAGATAGGGGACGCTCCAGCCCCAAGAATATGATCCCTAGGAAAGCCCGAGAAACATCTAATAAGGTATATGACTGTTAGGTATCTATTTTTTTAGGAATTTTAAGTCCTTGAAATTGATATTGCTGCAAATAACCTGAATCACAGCTGCAGACTTATGGAGAAGCAGTGAGAGAAGTAAGAGCTGCTGATTTTAGTGAATCAGAATGTTCTTTTAATATTAACTGGTTACAGGAGAGTGTCCTGTGTAGAACTTGTATCAAGAAGAGATATCAGAGATGAGATGGTCTCAAATGATGATAGAATGAAGATTTGCACAATGTGACTCAATACTTAATTGCAAGGGAAACTGACTTACTCTGTTTGTGCAGCGTTACACTTGAAGCTGCTGTGACGTCACAGGTGGGCGAGACCGATACACACTGCAGAGAGGAGCAAGCTTGTCAATCTGAGTGACGTAACAAGCAGCGGTGTGAGATAGATATTTGTTAACCGGTAATAACAATCTTCCAATCGGTCTTACCGGATCCAAAGTAACAACTTGATTGTAGGTAGTTTAATTCCAATGGCATTAGATCTTGATACTGGCAATACTGAAGGTTTTAACTCTTAGGAGTAAGTGAACAGTCCTTTTCGGTTAGTTTACCATTTGCAGTAACAGAATTAATCTGTAGTGATGAAAGGTGCTGTAATCTGGTGATGCACTGAATAAGTGGAACGTTCTGGAAAGAAGTACACAGCTCCGGTAAGTAGGAATTGTAGTTGCGGTTTAAAGCAACCGTAGCAATCCAGGAAAGTTCTTTAGTACAAAAGTCTCTTGCTGATAAAGAAACAAGTTATAGTTTGAACTTTTAGGAGGTTGAAGGTAGTTATAAATTCCTTGTAGATATGAAGAGAAAGCTTCTTTAGCGTGTGAGCTGTAGCAAATGCCACATCTAACTGCATTAATTAGCACCTGCTGCTGGGAGAGACAGGCTTTTAACAGACAGATTTAAAGGGACATACAGCAGAGAACAGATACCTGACATGTCCCCCCCTCTAAGGAGCTGCTCTGCAGCTTAAAGGTCCAGGTCTATCCGGGTTAGCATGATGGAAACGTGATATCAATCTCTCCGCTTGCAGATTCTCAGAGGGCTCCCATGAATCCTCATCTGAGGAGTAACCTTTCCACCTAACAAGATATTGAAGACGACCCCTAACAATTCTGGAGTCCAAAATGCGGTTGATTTCATAAATTTCTTCATCAGTTTGAATCAAGTTGGATGGAGTAGGAGATGGAGGAGTACGGGTAGGAGCGTATGGTTTTAGAACAGACACATGGAATGTGGGATGAATACGAAGATCCAATGGTAGATCTAGAGTGACAGCATTTTCATTAACAACCTTATTAATGACGTAAGGACCAATGAAAGTTTTGGAGAACTTCTTACATGGTGTCTTTAACTTTAAGTTCTTGGTAGAAAGCCAAACTTTATCACCTATCTGATAAGGAGGCGGTATTTTCCTTCTAGTGTCATACTGATGTTTCTGTTTAAGTTGAGCGGATTCCATACTATTCTTTACAAATTGATGTATTTCAGATAGGTTAGTAACTAGATCATTTATGCAAGGAGAGTTGATCTCAGCCTGAGGGTGGAAATGAAATGTAGGATGGAACCCATAGTTAGAGAAAAATTGAGAAGTTGTAGTAGAAGAGTTTTGTGAATTATTGTACGCATATTCAGCCATGAAGATGTTTTGAAACCATTTGTCCTGCTGATGCGAACAATAACAGCGAATATACTGTTCCAGACATTGATTCACCCTCTCCGTCTGCCCATTGGTCTGGGGATGAAAGGCTGTGCTGTATCTATGATCAATTTTTAGAAGCTTACATAGTTGCCTCCAAAACCTTGAGGTAAATTGCGAACCCCTATCTGATACAATGACAGATGGAATTCCATGTAATCGTACTATTTCAGTGAGGAAGAGATCAGCGGTTTCAGCAGCTGAAGGCAACTTTTTGTAGGGAAGGAAGTGAGCCATTTTGGTCAAAAGATCAACAATCACAAGCACTGTGTTACAACCGTTAGATTTGGGAAGTTCGACAATAAAGTCTATTCCGACTGTATGCCATGGTCTAGGTGGTATGGGCAAAGGTTTGAGCAATCCATACGGTTTTGAGGAAGCCTTCTTCGAGGTGGTACAAATCAAACAAGAAGTTATATAATCCTTTACTGTTTGTTCCATATTTGGCCACCAATAGTTCCTACGTAACAATTCAATCGTTTTGCGGATACCAGGATGTCCCAGTAAGGGTGGATCATGGTGATCGTGTAACAACTGATTCCTTAATGATGGAGGAATATAAAGCTTTTGTTTGAAGTAGTAGAGGCCATCTTTTAGAAATAATTTTTCCTTTGGAAGAGATGTGTCTTGCTCTTGTTCCACACGTAGAGTGTCTTGGGGAATGGATACAATTCCAATGAAATGTTCAGGAGATATTATACTTTGTGAAACATTTAAGGCAGGAGGTTTATTGATATTCCTGGTCAAGGCATCAGCCTTCCCATTCTTCGATCCGGGTCTGTATGTGATGTGGAAATTGAACCTGGTAAAAAACAAACTCCAGCGGAGTTGTCTTGCTGAGAGGGTTTTGTTGGACTGTAAATACTCCAAATTACGGTGATCAGTATAAATAAGTATGGGAATTTTTGTGCCCTCTAACAGATGCCGCCAGTGTTCCAATGCTGACTTGATTACTAGAAGCTCCTTCTCACCAATAGGGTAGTTTAGCTCTGGTGGTGTCATCTTTCATCATTTCCTTTAAGCTATCGTTTTGCACCTGTAGATCCCTTAAGCCCTGTGTGAGCTGATTTACTTGTTGAGTTAGGTTATACACCACAGTAGGCAAGTCTGCTGGATCCATATTCTGTTTTTTAGGCTAATTAATATGTTAGGTATCTATTTATTTAGGAATTTTAAGTCCTTGAAATTGATATTGCTGCAAATAACCTGAATCACAGCTGCAGACTTATGGAGAAGCAGTGAGAGAAGTAAGAGCTGCTGATTTTAGTGAATCAGAATGTTCTTTTAATATTAACTGGTTACAGGAGAGTGTCCTGTGTAGAACTTGTATCAAGAAGAGATATCAGAGATGAGATGGTCTCAAATGATGATAGAATGAAGATTTGCACAATGTGACTCAATACTTAATTGCAAGGGAAACTGACTTACTCTGTTTGTGCAGCGTTACACTTGAAGCTGCAGTGACGTCACAGGTGGGCGAGACCGATACACACTGCAGAGAGGAGCAAGCTTGTCAATCTGAGTGACGTAACAAGCAGAGGTGTGAGATAGATATTTGTTAACCGGTAATAACAATCTTCCAATCGG
This sequence comes from Bombina bombina, assembly GCF_027579735.1. NCBI lineage: Eukaryota > Metazoa > Chordata > Amphibia > Anura > Bombinatoridae > Bombina > Bombina bombina. The sequence goes on along the minus strand of NC_069502.1, from coordinate 787,448,228 downwards.
TCTTACCGGATCCAAAGTAACAACTTGATTGTAGGTAGTTTAATTCCAATGGCATTAGATCTTGATACTGGCAATACCGAAGGTTTTAACTCTTAGGAGTAAGTGAACAGTCCTTTTCGGTTAGTTTACCGTTTGCAGTAACGGAATTAATCTGTAGTGATGAAAGGTGCTGTAATCTGATGATGCACTGAATAAGTGGAACGTTCTGGAAAGAAGTACACAGCTCCGGTAAGTAGGAATTGTAGTTGCGGTTTAAAGCAACCGTAGCAATCCAGGAAAGTTCTTTAGTACAAAAGTCTCTTGCTGATAAAGAAACAAGTTATAGTTTGAACTTTTAGGAGGTTGAAGGTAGTTATAAATTCCTTGTAGATATGAAGAGAAAGCTTCTTTAGCGTGTGAGCTGTAGCAAATGCCACATCTAACTGCATTAATTAGCACCTGCTGCTGGGAGAGACAGGCTTTTAACAGACAGATTTAAAGGGACATACAGCAGAGAACAGATACCTGACAATGACACCCCTAAAATAATTAATTTCTTAAGTGGTGCAGTACCTAAGTTTTCCAACAAGGGAACCAATTCTATAATTGACCACTTAGAAACCTATGCGAATGCTTTATCCATAATGAATTTTACTAATGAGCAGTCAAAAATTGAATTTCTGCCCTGGGTAATTAAGGGGAAACATCACAAGTTCTTTGCTTCACTAAATTATATGAATATTCATTCCTGGAGTGAAACAAAGCCACAGTGCAAAAAGGAGTTTGGGCAATATTGCACTAAAACCGCTGCGAAAATAACTGTGTACGGCTTAAAATGTAGTGCCAATTAAAGTCTTATAGAATTCCTTTCTGTAACAAAAAATGAGTACAGTATGGAAGAAGACTACCCCGTATTTGAAAGCTCAGAATTTGTGAATTTATTTTACAAAGCATTGCCCGCACACATCAAACTTAATTTGGCTAGAGATTTTGATGAGAACTGCTCATTGGACTGGCTGATCAAAGAGAGTACAAAGTTATACTCTACTCAGCAGTCTGGTGAACAAGGGGTTAAAAGGGAACCAAGGCCCAGCCCCAAAATTGTGGCAGAGACTAGTCTATCACCTAGCCCCCTCAATTTGGAGTCTAAAAAGAAGACTTATGCGGAGGTGGTCCGAGAAAACAGGCCTTCCCTACAAAGTTTTAACTCTGCCCCTCCCCCAACATGGGCCGAGGTGCAGAGAGAATATACTCAAAATGGGGGGCATACCCAGACAAATAGTTATCCCCATAAAAATAAATACCAAAAGTGGCGAAAATGCTCTCAGGGTAACCAGACACCTCAAGTAAATAGTGCTCCCCAAGATATTAACGCTGAACAAGTTGAACCCCAAAGACAACCATGTCAAAACAGGAATAATAGCTATGATTCTAAAGGGATCCCAAGGATCCAGGAATCAATACCCTGGGATATCAAAAAATCGGTCCATGGGTAGAAATAGCTTGTCCAATCAAGTGGGCCAACTCAGTACCAAGTAAGTCAATTATGTACACTATTTACTAATATGAGTCAAGCTCTGACAGTTCAGAACCCTAATAATCCTTTTTTAGGGGTACAGCCAGTGGCCAGCAATGAGCCACCGGCACAGTAATAAATACTCCAGTATTACCTGAGGGAGAGTGGAGAGATATACCAAATGAAATCATAAATATCAATAATGGTTCTAATCATGTTCTCTCCTTGCTGCCCAGAAACTGATGATGTTTTAGCTGTGATGACAAGCAACCTCAGCAGGGAAGCTCTAACAAACCTCTTCCTTTGCAGTTTTCTCCTAACCTTATTCCCACAGATGCAGTACACAGGAACCCTGTCAGCCCTATTATAGAGGAATGAAAATTCTTCTGCATCAGGTAAAGTGGTTGATACAGGTACAATGTGGCGATGCCCACGATTATGTAATCATGCTAATTTTATGTGTGAAATGAAGAAACTGCAGGAAGATATTATGTATTAGCGGAGCTCCAGGATTCAGTCTCCAACCCTATCATAGGATTAATTGATACTGGATCTCAGGCAACTATCTTATCCAACAGGTACTACACACAGCTGAATGAGCTAACACCCCACAAACCTAAACTAAAGGAATTTGATGGTTCACTACACTAATAGGTGTTGGGACGATTCTCTCAAAGTAGGGGTACATTATGGTTAAAGCTAAAGCTGGGGAACACCCTATCATTATAGTGAATCTGCCAACTGATCCTTTAATTATTGGTAGTGATCTCCTGAAATGGTTAAGTAGCATAATTGATTGCATAAATAATGTAATTTGGTCACAAGTAAAAAGACCTATTAATTATGAGCTGTCCCGCATATCGCGCACCAGACATAACTGTCACATGGTGGAAGAGAAGCCAGATGCTGTTGAGATTCATTTAAGGGATAACTCTGTACCTGAAATCACTACCTTTCAAATGGATAATCAGATTCCCCTAAGTGACTCTGATGGTAATACTTTTAAAATTTCGCCTGGAAAGATAGCTAATATTTCCTTAGACGGCGATATATTCACCATATCTCTCCACAAGGGTTACCCTAAATCCCCTAAAGGGGGAGATCACTCTCAATTCCTCCCAGAAATTGAGAAAGTTAAAGATTATCTATTTATCCCTATGCAAGTGCATGACCTTGGAAAAACTAAGTATGGCAAATTGAGCTTAAAACAGGAAGCTAACTACATAAGCGAAGGCTTATTAGCGCAGTTCGCTGAACCTAAAGTGATTAAATACCTTTATCCCCAAGACCACTGTGTCCATGGCCTGGATGACAGGTCTGAAAGCTATAACTTCACAGCTAAATGTTTATTCTCTATAATTACCTTTAGTCCTAATAGCATTAAGAGCAACTCCAAGTAGAGCTACTAAGATGTCACCTTTTGAATTGATGTCTGGTAGAAGAATGGTTCTACCTCAACATCTATTGTACTGTACATCAGACCAGAACTTAATAAATGCCGCAAATACACATCAATATGTGGAGAACCTAAGGAAGCACCTGCAATATGCCTTTGCATTTGCTCAGAGGAACATAGAGAAGTCCGAAACTGCCACAAAAACCTATTATGGTCTCAAAACATCCAAAAAGGAATATGAAATAAATTATAAAGTTTACCTTTATAACTTTGGAAGAGCTCAGGTTAAGGGGAAGACATTTCTTCCATCATGGAAGGGTTCTTTTGCCATTACTGACAAAATATCTCTAGTTGCCTATTAAATTAGGATAACTAAAAATGATACTTTTATGGATAAATAGGTCCATATTACCGAGTTGCGAGCGTGCCATCCTAGATCCCAACTACATGTCATAGAGGGAGAATGAAATGTCATATCCCCAAATGCACTAAAGAAATATTGTAGTTTAACCCCTTAATGACCACAGCACTTTTCCATTTTCTGTCCGTTTGGGACCAAGGCTATTTTTACATTTCTGCAGTGTTTGTGTTTAGCAGTAATTTTACTCTTACTCATTTACTGTAACCACACATATTATATACAATTGTTCTTGCCATTAAATGGACTTTCTAAAGATACCATTATTTTCATCATATCTTATAATTTACTATAAATAAATTATAAAATATGAGGAAAAAATGGAAAAAAGCACACTTTTTCTAAATTTGACCCCCAAAATCTGTTAAACATCTACAACCACCAAAAAAAAACCATGCTAAATAGTTTCTAAATTTTGTCCTGAGTTTAGAAATACCCAATGTTTACATGTTCTTTGCTTTTTTTTGCAAGTTATAGGGCAATAAAACATAATTTATGTAAGAACTTGCCTGATAAATTAATTTCTTTCATATTAGCAAGAGTCCATGAGCTAGTGACGTATGGGATATACATTCCTACCAGGAGGGGCAAAGTTTCCCAAACCTCAAAATGCCTATAAATACACCCCTCACCACACCCACAATTCAGTTTACCGAATAGCCAAGAAGTGGGGTGATAAGAAAGGAGCGAAAGCATCAGAAAATAAGGAATTGGAATTATTGTGCTTTATACAAAAAATCATAACCACCACAAAAAAGGGTGGGCCTCATGGACTCTTGCTAATATGAAAGAAATGAATTTATCAGGTAAGTTCTTACATAAATTATGTTTTCTTTCATGTAATTAGCAAGAGTCCATGAGCTAGTGACGTATGGGATAGCAGATACCCAAGATGTGGAACTTCCATGCAAGAGTCACTAGAGAGGGAGGGATAAAATAAAGAACGCCAATTCCGCTGAAAAAATAATCCACAACCCAAATCAAAAAAATGAAATAATAAGCAGCAGAATCAAACTGAAACAGCTGCCTGAAGTACTTTTCTACCAAAAACTGCTTCTGAAGAAGAGAAAACATCAAAATGGTAGAATTTAGTAAAAGTATGCAAAGAAGACCAAGTTGCTGCTTTGCAAATTTGATCAACAGAAGCTTCATTCCTAAAAGCCCAGGAATTAGAAACTGACGTAGTAGAATGAGCTATAATCCTTTGAGGCGGGGACTTACCTGACTCTATATAAGCATGATGAATCAAAGATTTTAACCAAGATGCCAAAGAAATGGCAGAAGTCTTCTGACCTTTCCTGGAACCAGAAAAGATAACAAATAGACTAGGAGTCTTTCTAAAACGTTTAGTAGCTTCAACATAATATTTCAAAGCTCTTACTACATCCAAAGAATGTAAAGATCTCTCCAGAGAATTCTTAGGATTAGGACACAATGAAGGGACAACAATTTCTCTACTAATGTTGTTAGAATTCACAACCTTAGGTAAAAATTTAAATGAAGTCCGCAACGCCGCCTTATCCTGATGAAAAATCAGAAAAGGAGATTCACAAGAAAGAGCAGATAACTCAGAAACTCTTCTAGCAGAAGAGATGGCTAAAAGGAACAACACTTTCCAAGAAACTAATTTAATATCCAGAGAATGCATAGGTTCAAACGGAGAACCAAATTCAGACTCAAAGGAGGAGAGATTGACTTAATGACAGGCTTGATACGAACCAAAGACTGTACAAAACAATGAATATCAGGATGATTAGCAATCTTTCTGTGAAAAAGAACAGAAAGAGCAGAGATTTGACCTTTCAAAGAGCTTGCAGACAAACCCTTATCCAAACCATCCTGAAGAAACTGTAAAATTCTAGGAATTCTAAAAGAATGCCAAGAGAATTTATGAGAAGAACACCAAGAAATGTAAGTCTTCCAGACTCGATAATAAATCTTTCTAGACACAGATTTATGAGCCTGTATCATAGTATTAATCACAGAGTCAGAGAAACCTCAATGACTAAGAATCAAGCGTTCAATCTCCATACCTTCAAATTTAATGATTTGAGATCCTGATGGAAAAATGGGCCTTGAGATAGAAGGTCTGGCCTTAACGGAAGTGTCCAAGGTTGGCAACTTGCCATCCGAACGAGATCCGCATACCAAAACCTGTGAGGCCATGCTGGAGCCACCAGCAATACAAACGAACATTCCATTAGAATTTTGGAAATCACTTTTGGAAGAAGAACTAGAGGCGGAAAGATATAAGCAGGTTGATAATTCCAAGGAAGCGACAACACGTCCACTGCTTCCGCCTGAGGATCCCTGGATCTGGACAGATACCTGGAAGTTTCTTGTTTAGATGAGAGGCCATCAGATCTATTTCTGGAAGTCCCCAGATGTCATGAACCAAGCCTCCAGACTAAAAAGAAAAAGAAAAAGAAAAGGTCTGGGAGGCATTCTGCTAAGAAGGGCTGTATGGGGATTTGAACCTGTGGCTCTGCGGTCGCTATTTCTGTTTGCTTACATGTTGCGCCACAGCCAGTTCTAGCAATAGCATGGATCTTAAAAGATCTGATAAATAACTATTTGCCTTACTTGTTATTACACCTGTGCAACACACAGGTGTTCTCAATTCTGGAATTAATCAGAACCAACCCTGTGCAAAACCTCCCTATTTAAGGATGGCTTTTAGTCTGCATTTTTGTCTTCACATTGGATCTGTTTTGTCAAGTCAGAACCTGTTTCCTGTATTTCTTTGGAGAAAGATTTCCTTTGCACCTGTTTACAAGGTATTACCAGGAGAAAGCCTTTACCTTTAAACCTGTTACCAATCTACAAGTTTGTTTACTGCTTTATGCAATTCCTGCACTTGGCCATTGCCAGAAGAAAGTTTTCCTTTGCACCTGTTTACAAGGTATTACCAGAAGAAAGCCTTTACCTTTAAACCTGTTACAAATCTACAAGTTTGTTTCCTGCTTTATGCAATTCCTGCATTTGGCCATTGCCAGGAGAAAGTTTTCCTTTGCACCTGTTTACAAGGTATTACCAGGAGAAAGCCTTTACCTTTAAACCTGTTACCAATCTTCAAGTTTGTTTCCTGCCTTGTGCATTTCCTGCACTCAGCAATTACAAGGAGAGAGACTTTACCTTTAAACCTGTTACCAGTTTGCAAGTTGTTTCCTGCATTGTGTAATTCCTGCACTCAGCAATTTCAAGGAGAGAGACTTTACCTTTAAACCTGTTACCAGTTTGCAAGTTGTTTCCTGCATTGTGCAATTCCTGCACTCAGCAATTACAAGGAGAGAGACTTAACCTTTAAACCTGTTACCAGTTTGCAAGTTGTTTTCTGCCTTGTGCAAATCTTACATTTCAGTTATTACCAAGAGAAAGACTTTCCTTTTTGAATCTGCATCTCTGCTTACTAGTTTTCTTTATTTTCACTCCTGCTGTATGTGGTCTTAACATACCTGAGTAGCATATTTAAATATTCTGCAAGTATTTGCTTAAACAAAGTATTTTGTTGTTTAAATAAATTTGTTTTCATTTTCAATCAGTATGGCTTCTACTAATCTTCCTTTAAAGCAACTGTTCCAGACAATGAGGCTCTCACATGATATCCTGAGACAGAACATGGCAGAATGTGAAGACCATAAAAGAGAGCCCTCTGGGATTATTGCTGTATTGGAATCAGTGTTAAAGTTTATTAAGGACATACTGATTAACTTCATGGAGCTGGTGGAAATGTTATCTCTCCCAACCAAAACCTTGTCTGAAGTTACCTCCCAAACAAGGAAAGGTTTTAAAGAACCCATAACAGAAGAGGAAAAGACTCGGCGAAGACAGCTTAACCTCTGTTTCTATTGTGGGGGAACTGGTCACCGCATCACAGCGTGTCCAGTAAGACCTCCTAGAGGATCAAGTCAAGATACAGCCAAGTTGAAAATGAACTCTGATGTTAAGGGAACAAATTATACTTCCACTAGCAAACTGTGTGATACCCCTGGAGATGACCCAGCTATGGAGAATACATCTATTCTACAAACAACCGTTTCTAACACGCTTCAAGAAATGGTACCTGATTTGAAACAGATGGTCATTGGGAGTACAACTCCAACTACATCCATTACCCATACCACTGCGTCTGTTTCTGCATCAACCACATTGGGGAACTCTGCAAAAATACCTCCTGGAAATCCTGCACATTACCTTGCTTCTGCCCTGGCTGGAGATCCAGCTAACAAAAGTCACTCATCAGACATAAAAGTGACAAACCTTCCAGCTGAATCAGACTCTGCCAATTCTAAAGATCCACACCTCCTTGTTCCACCTTCACCTAGCTACTCATTGACTGAGAAAGAATTGGATGAGATGGTTGAATTGGATAAATATGACACAGATAATGAATTCCTTGACTCTGAAGGAGAGGTCATATTATACCCGGAGGTACTGTACCCATCAGCCAGTCCATTGCAAACTGCTGGGCATAAACAGGAACCTCCAAATCAAACCAATTTTTGTACTTCAACTCTTGTTATGCCTACAGTGATATCTTCTAAGGATCCCCAATCTCAGGCAGCTGTTCCAAGCGAAGAATCAATTCCATCTGATTGTATTAGGGCTTCAAATGGAACACTTGTTCGTAAATCCCACCTTCAGATGTTTGAACAGGCTTTGAGCGCCCAGAGTGCGCTCTTTGGAGGGGGCATCTGTCATGAACCAAGCCTCCAGACTAAAAAGAAAAAGAAAAAGAAAAGGTCTGGGAGGCATTCTGCTAAGAAGGGCTGTATGGGGATTTGAACCTGTGGCTCTGCGGTCGCTATTTCTGTTTGCTTACATGTTGCGCCACAGCCAGTTCTAGCAATAGCATGGATCTTAAAAGATCTGATAAATAACTATTTGCCTTACTTGTTATTACACCTGTGCAACACACAGGTGTTCTCAATTCTGGAATTAATCAGAACCAACCCTGTGCAAAACCTCCCTATTTAAGGATGGCTTTTAGTCTGCATTTTTGTCTTCACATTGGATCTGTTTTGTCAAGTCAGAACCTGTTTCCTGTATTTCTTTGGAGAAAGATTTCCTTTGCACCTGTTTACAAGGTATTACCAGGAGAAAGCCTTTACCTTTAAACCTGTTACCAATCTACAAGTTTGTTTACTGCTTTATGCAATTCCTGCACTTGGCCATTGCCAGAAGAAAGTTTTCCTTTGCACCTGTTTACAAGGTATTACCAGAAGAAAGCCTTTACCTTTAAACCTGTTACAAATCTACAAGTTTGTTTCCTGCTTTATGCAATTCCTGCATTTGGCCATTGCCAGGAGAAAGTTTTCCTTTGCACCTGTTTACAAGGTATTACCAGGAGAAAGCCTTTACCTTTAAACCTGTTACCAATCTTCAAGTTTGTTTCCTGCCTTGTGCATTTCCTGCACTCAGCAATTACAAGGAGAGAGACTTTACCTTTAAACCTGTTACCAGTTTGCAAGTTGTTTCCTGCATTGTGTAATTCCTGCACTCAGCAATTTCAAGGAGAGAGACTTTACCTTTAAACCTGTTACCAGTTTGCAAGTTGTTTCCTGCATTGTGCAATTCCTGCACTCAGCAATTACAAGGAGAGAGACTTAACCTTTAAACCTGTTACCAGTTTGCAAGTTGTTTTCTGCCTTGTGCAAATCTTACATTTCAGTTATTACCAAGAGAAAGACTTTCCTTTTTGAATCTGCATCTCTGCTTACTAGTTTTCTTTATTTTCACTCCTGCTGTATGTGGTCTTAACATACCTGAGTAGCATATTTAAATATTCTGCAAGTATTTGCTTAAACAAAGTATTTTGTTGTTTAAATAAATTTGTTTTCATTTTCAATCAGTATGGCTTCTACTAATCTTCCTTTAAAGCAACTGTTCCAGACAATGAGGCTCTCACATGATATCCTGAGACAGAACATGACACCAGATTTGAACAATCTGAAGAAATACCTCTGGGTGAAGAGACCATTCGCCCGGATGTAACGTCTGGCGACTGAGATAATCCGCTTCCCAATTGTCTACACCAGGGATGTGAACCGCAGAGATTAGACAGGAGCTGGATTTCGCCCATACAAGTATCCGAGATACTTCTTTCATAGCCTGAGGACTGTGAGTCCCACCTTGATGATTGACATACGCCACAGTTGTGACATTGTCTGAAAACAAATAAACTATTCTCTCTTAAGAAGAGGCCAGAACTGAAGAGCTCTGAAAATCGCACGGAGTTCCAAAATGTTGATTGGTAATTTCGCCTCCTGAAATTCCCAAACCCCCTGCGCTGTCAGAGATCCCCATACAGCTCCCCAACCTGAAAGACTAGCATCTGTTGAGATCACAGTCCAGGTTGGACGAACAAAAGAGGCCCCTTGAATTAGACAATGGTGATTCAACCACCAAGTCAGAGAAGATCGAACATTGGGATTTAAGGATATTAATTGTGATATCTTTGTATAATCCCTGCACCACTGGTTCAGCATACAAAGCTGGATAGGTCTCATGTGAAAGCGAGCAAAGGGGATTGCGTCCGATGCAGCAGTCATGAGACCTAGAATTTCCATGCACAAAGCTACCGAAGGGAATGATTGAGACTGAAGGTTTCGACAAGCTGAAACCAACTTCAGACGTTTCTTTTCTGTTAGAGACAAAGTCATGGACACTGAATCTATTTGAAAGCCCAAAAAGGTTACCTTTGTCTGAGGAATCAAGGAACTCTTTAGTAAATTGATCCTCCAACCATGTCTTTGAAGAAACAACACAAGTTGATTCGTATGAGATTCTGCAGAATGTAAAGACTGAGCAAGTACCAAGATATCGTCCAAATAAGGAAATACCGCAATACCCTGTTCTCTGATTACAGAGAGAAGGGCACCGAGAACCTTTGAAAAGATCCTTGGAGCTGTTGCTAGGCCAAACGGAAGGGCAACAAACTGGTAATGCTTGTCTAGAAAAGAGAATCTCAGGAACTGATAGTGATCTGGATGAATTGGAATATGAACATATGCATCCTGTAAGTCTATTGTAGACATATAATGCCCTTGCTGAACAAAAGGCAGAATAGTCCTTATAGTCACCATTTTGAATGTTGGTATCCTTACATAACGATTCAATATTTTTAGATCCAGAACTGGTCTGAAGGAATTCTCCTTCTTTGGTACAATGAATAGATTTGAGTAAAACCCCAGACCCCGTTCCAGAACTGGAACTGGCACAATTATCCCAGCCAACTCTAAGTCTGAAACACATTTCAGAAACGCCTGAGCCTTCACTGGGTTTACTGGAATGCGTGAGAGAAAAAATCTTCTCACAGGCGGCCTTACCTTGAAACCTATTCTGTACCCTTGTGAAACAATGTTCTGAATCCAAAGACTGTGAATCGAATTGATCCAAATATCTTTGAAAAATCGTAACCTGCCCCCTACCAGCTGTGCTGGAATGAGGGCCGCACATTCATGCGGATTTGGGAGCTGGTTTTGACTTTCTAAAAGGCTTGGATTTATTCCAGACTGGAGAAGGTTTCCAAACGGAAACCGTTCCTTTAGGGGAAGGGTCAGGCTTTTGTTCCTTATTCTGACGAAAGGAACGAAAACGATTAGCAGCCCTATATTTACCTTTAGATTTTTTGTCCTGAGGCAAAAAGGTTCCTTTCCCCCCAGTAACAGTTGAAATTATATAATCCAACTGTGAACCAAATAATTTATTACCTTGGAAAGAAAGAGAAAGCAAAGTTGACTTAGAAGTCATATCTGCATTCCAAGATTTAAGCCATAAAGCTCTTCTAGCTAAAATAGCTAAAGACATATACCTGACATCAATTCTAATGATATAAAAAATGGTATCACAAATAAAGTTATTAGCATGTTGAAGAAGTTTAACAATGCTATAAGCATTATGGTCTGACACTTGTTGCGCTAAAGCCTCCAACCAGAAAGTGGAAGCTGCAGCAACATCAGCTAAAGAAATAGCATGTCTAAGAAGATAACCTGAACATAAATAAGCTCTCCTTAGAAAGGATTCAAGCTTCCTATCTAAAGGATCCTTAAAGGAAGTACTATCCGCCATAGGAACAGTAGTACGTTTAGCAAGAGTAGAGATAGCCCTATCAACTTTAAGGATTTTGTCCCAAAATTCTAATCTATCAGATGGCACAGGGTACAATTTCTTAAACCTTGGAGAAGGAGTAAATGAAGTACCCAGACTATTACATTCCCTAGAAATTACTTCTGAAGTAGCATCAGGAACTGGAAAAACTTCTGGAATAACTACATGAGGTTTAAAAACCGAATTTAAACGCTTAGTAGATTTAGTATCAAGAGGACTAAACTCCTCCATATCTAATGCAATCAACACTTCTTTAAGTAAAGAACTAATAAACTCCATCTTAAATAAATATGAAGATTTATCAGTGTCAATATCTGAAGCAGAATCTTCTGAACCAGATAGATCCTCATCAGAAACAGATAAGTCAGAATGATGGCGGTCACTTAAAAATTCATCTGAAATATGAGAAGTTTTAAAAGACCTTATACGTTTACTGGAAGGAGGAATAACAGACAGAGCCTTCCTAATAGAATTAGAAACACATTCTTTTACATCCTGAACATTAGATGTTGAAGGAAAAACAACAGGTAAAGGATTATTACTAATGGAGACACTATCTGCGTTATGAAGCTTATCATGACAACTAACACAAACTACAGCCGGAGGAACAGTTACCAAAGGTTTACAACAAATGCACTTAACTTTGGTAGAACCAGCATCAGGCAGCGTCTTTCCATAAGTAGATTCTGATCCAGGGTCAGGTTGTGACATCTTGCAATATGTAATAGAAAAAGCAACATATAAAGCAAAATTATAAAATTCCTTAAATGACAGTTTCAGGAATGGGAAAAAATGCAAAATAAACAAGCCTCTAGCAACCAGAAGCAATGAAAAAGTGAGACTGAAATAATGTGAAAAAAGGTGGAGACCTGTATGACGCCCACATTTTTTGGCGCCAAGTATGATGCCCACATTATTGGCGCCAAGTACAACGCCCATATTTTTTGGCGCCAAGTATGACGCCACATCCTCTGAAGTTGAAAACGACGCCCACATTTTTTGGCGCAAAAAAACGTCTGTAACACACATACGTCAAAAAAATGACGCAACCACGAACAAACTTCCGGCGTCAACTATGGCGCCGGAAATGTCAGAATTTTGCGCCAAAAAAGTTTGCGCCAAGAATGACGCAATAAATTGAAGCATTTTCTGCCCCCGCGAGCCTAACAGCCCGCAGGGAAAAAAGTCAATTGAAAATTTTTAAGGTAAGAAAAAATTATTTATTCATATGCATTATCCCAAATAATGAAACTGACAGTCTGAATGAAGGAATACTGATTATCCTGAATCATGGCAAATATAAGTTTAAACACATATATTTAGAACTTTACATATAAAGTGCCCAACCATAGCTTAGAGTGTCATAAATAAAATAAGACTTACTTACCCTAAGACACTCATCTACATATAGTAGATAGCCAAACCAGTACTGAAACGAGAATCAGTAGAGGTAATGGTATATAAGAGTATATCGTCGATCAGAAAAGGGAGGTAGGAGAAGAAATCTCTACGACCGATAACAGAGAACCTATGAAATAGATCCCCTAGAGGAAGACCATTGTATTCAAATAGGCAATACTCTCTTCACATCCCTCTGACATTCACTGCACTCTGAGAGGAAAACCGGGCTTCAGCCTGCTGCGAAGCGCATATCAACGTAGAATCTAGCACAAACTTACTTCACCACCTCCATGGGAGGCAAAGTTTGTAAAATTGAATTGTAGGTGTGGTGAGGGGTGTATTTATAGGCATTTTGAGGTTTGGGAAACTTTGCCCCTCCTGGTAGGAATGTATATCCCATACGTCACTAGCTCATGGACTCTTGCTAATTACATGAAAGAAATACAAGTAGCACTTTGCTATTTCCAAACCACTTTTTTTTTCAAAATTAGCTATAGTTACATTGGGACACTGATATATTTCAGGAATCCTTGAATATCCCTTGACATGTATATATATTTTTTAGAAGACATCCCAAAGTATTTATCTAGGCCCATTTTGGTATATTTCATGCCACCATTTCACAGCCAAATGCGATCAAATAAAAAAAAAGTTCACTTTTTCACAAACTTTAGGTTTCTCACTGAAATTTATTACAAACAACAATTATGGCATAAAGTATTGTAAATGCTTCTCTGGGATCCCCATTGTTCATACATAGCAGACATATATGGCTTTGGCTTTGCTTTTTGGTAATTAGAAGGCCGCTAAATGCCACTGCGCACCACACGTGTATTATGCCCAGCAGTGAAGGGGTTAATTAGGGAGCATGTAGGTAACTTCTAGGGTTAATTTTAGCTTTAGTGTAGTAGACAACCCCAAGTATTGATCTAGGCCCATTTTGGTCTATTTCATGCCACCATTTCACCACCAAATGCAATCAAACTAAAATAAACGTAACATTTTTCACAAACTTTAGGTTTCTCACTGAAATTATTTACAAACAGCTTATGCAATTTTGGCACAAATGGTTTTAAATGCTTCTCTGGGATCCCCTTTGTTCAGAAATAGCAGACATATATGGCTTTGGCGTTGCTTTATGGTAATTAGAAGGCCGCTAAATGCTGATGCGCATCACACGTGTATTATGGCTTGCAGTGAAGGGGTGAATTAGGTAGTTTTTAGGGAGCTTGCAGAGTTAATTTTAGCTTTAGTGTAGAGAAAGGCCTCCCACCTGACACATCACACCCCCTGATCCTTCCCAAACCTCCCTGCCCCACCCCACAATTGTCCTGCCATCTTAAGTACTGGCAGAAAGTCTGCCAGTACTAAAATAAAAGGTATCTTTGAATTTTTTTATTTTTTTTTAGAATATTTACATGCTGCTGTGTAGGATCCCCCCTTAGCCCCCAACCTCCCTGATTGCCCCCCAAACAGCTCTCTAACCCTCCCCCTCTGCCTTATTGGGGGCCATCTTGGTTACTGGCAGCTGTCTGCCAGTATCCAGTTTGCAAAAAAAAAAGAGTGCGTTTTTTTTCTTTCTGTAGTGTAGCTTCCCCCCACAGACTAACTCCCCACCCCCTGACTGATCATTTTTTATATACTTTATTCCCCCACATTTTCCCACTTTTAACAAAAAAAATTCTGTAATGTACCGGTTCCCACCCACTCCTTCCCCGTGCACGTGCGCACCCCCAGCTACACCTGCCCATGATCCCACCCCCCTGAACATCACAAGGCCCATCGATGGCCACCACCTGCCTCACACACATGCTCCCACCCACCAACGATACCGGCCATCGATGTCCAGTGCAGAGAGGGCCACAGAGTGGCTCTCTCTGCATCGGATGGCCAAGGACTGTTATTGCAGGATGCCTCGATATTGAGGCATCACTGCAATAACCAGAAAGTGGCTGGAAGCAATCAGAATCGATTCCACTGCTTTCCCAGACCGACGACATACAGGATACATACTCAGGCATTAACTGTCTCTTTTTTTTTAGGCTGTACCCTGTATGTCGTCGGTCATTAAGGGGTTAAAGATGCCTAGCTAACAAGCATAAATGTGAGGATCGAAAAAATAATGGACTCTATTCATAATAAGATTGTCTATGATGCATACTTTCAGTACACTCACAAAGTACCACTGACTTTAAGCCAATTCAAATACATGTGTCCTACATATATTGAAATTGGAAGGGGGAATTATGTTAGGGTAGCTGTGAAATAACATTAAATAAACTATAGACGTATCACATAATTAAATATTTAATTTGAGCTAATATCTAATTTGATATGAATTAGTCTCACTATAGGCCCTGTCCCCTCACTGCTTAAGACAAGTTGAGGACAAAAGGGAAACATTTGCTCAATTAGTGAAGATAACTAACCCCTGTGGATAAGCAGCCGAGAGGTCTACAATATTCAACTCTTTGAAGCACAAATGGATGCACAAAAAACAGGTTTTTCATGGAAGCAGACTGCTTAACATACAAAAGCAAAGTATCCCCTGCTGGGCTACATACACCGAATTCTAGATATCACGACTCTATGAAAGGTAAGTAAGAGAAGCATTTTTAACCCTGTAGTAGCTAGATGAATCTAGAATCTAGATTCTAGATTCAAGTGTATTGTGAGACAAACTCTCAAATATTTCATTTATACTCAGACTGTTCAAATAAATTGTATGAAGGTGTATTTGTGGATCAAAGAGAAAATGCCAAGCAGTGGCATGTTGGATAAATGTCTGCTGTATTGAATAAGTAGCTATATAGTCAATGAAAATGTTTAACCAATTGATTTCAAAATAAATACATTTTTCTTTGTTTTCCAGAAGTCTGGTGGGCCTTACAGGGAGGAACCTGGTATGAGGATGAGGTTTCTAAAATAAGTCAGATATACATATATTTATTGTTGGTTTATACTATAAATCCTTTCATAGAAAATATGACTTTTAAATGCATTTTTAAAAATACTATAAGTAATATACTCATGTTTAGTATGAAAATACTCAGGGTAAATAATATTAAGTTATCCCATATATATTGAACATGTGGTTTATTAGTGCTGGGAATTAAAAGTATATTTAATAAACATTTTAAAGGTTAGATACTAGACTGTTAGCAGTATAGATAATGAGACCGCATTTCTGGTTGTCTGCTGCCACCAATAGTTAATGGTATTACAACCAAAAGGTATTTGGCTGCTCAGGGAGGCATTCCCCAACTAACCAATGATATGTTCAGCTCCGAGGGCCTATCAAATTCTTGTGGGAATGATTAAAGAAAAGAAGGAGGGGTTTATTTTGAATAAGAACCCACACACACTAGACAAAGGACAGACTCAAAGAAGCATAACTTTTTGAGAGAGAAACACACAGATTGTGTGCCAAGTATCTTCTCTGCCATTTTGGGACACTTTCTTGAGAATAGAAAGATAACAATTTTGAGGCCTGTATCCTTGCAATAGTGGATAAAACCTTCTTATATGACCTACAAGAAACTCCAGAAGCTGAATTCCCACACTGGATTATTTGGTGATGTATACGGTTGCTCTATATTTTTAATGTTTTAAATCAAGGTATTCTAAAAATATAGTTATATTGTAGTTGTGATTTAAAAGGAGAATTTATTCTTATATTTAATATAAATTAGACCAAGGGTAGTAAGTATACTAATATTAAATATTAATGTTTAGAAAGAATTTAGTATTTTAATATCATAAGTTAATTACAGTTATTGCTATATATATTTTTTAGAATTTAGTTTATTGTGGCTGAATAACAGGTAATTTCAGCTCAGATTAATTGGCATATAATTTGGCTGTTTGCATTAATAATATATACAATTTCTGGTGTTTTTAATTGAAGTTATATAGAACAAATTGTGGGCTAATTAGTTTAACTATATTTGAAAGTTATCTTAAATCTTTTGAGATCCAGAAAGATTTGTGTGAAGTATCTTGTTATATAGTTTAACTAAGCACTTTTAAGTTAGCGGTCCATAGTCTGGTATTTTATTGTGGTATTTTAATGCGATTCATTGTAAGTGAGGTTAATTTTAAAGATATCATTTTATGATCTGTTGTATAGAATATTGTAATGGAATAAGCGTGCATAATTGATTTATAATCTAGTTTCTACATAAATATAATTCAAAGTGTCTATAAGGATAACTAGTCTAGAATTAAGGAATTAATTGTAATAAACATATTGTTACATATATACATTTTATTGGTTGGCAACATAAATGATTTTGTAATCCTAATATATACCAACAGCCTGCTCTAATGTGGCAGGCAGAAATAAACCCGATCGAATGTCATCGGGTTGATTGAAACCCCCCAATTGGCAGCGAATCTGCAGGGGGCGGCATTGCATCAGCAGTTTACAAGAAGTGCTGATGCAATGATAAATGCCGACATCGTATCATGTCCACTCGCACATTAATAAATTACCCCTTTGTCAGGTCAAGAAAGATATTTAACTGGCTGCATGCAATAACTTACTGAAATATCTGATGTTTGATTTGTTGCATGGGTGATATTAATGAAAGCAACTAACAGTAAGATGATGGAAAGCATTGTTTTTTTGGAGTTGTTAGTGTAGCAGTATTGTTAGGAACAATGACTGGGGTTTGTTGGCAGAAATTAGGCAGATGTGTCTTATTTATGAAGCAGAACATTTGTGACTCTTGGAATGACATCAATTCAGTTTATTAACAGTGGAGATGAGCAGTCTGTCCAAATTTGTGCACTAAAACTGCTCTGTATGCTGGGCTGCTCTGAAGAAGAAAGGCAGTATTATAAAATGTACTGTATAAAAAGTGACAAACATTTAATGGTCACCACCCTTTTGTGAATTTGTGCTTAGCAGCTTTCTAAGATAACCCATCTTATTCATATTACATTTACTAAAATTAATTTAATTTCCCTGTTGCGCTGTTTAATATATTCAAACCTGCCAGAGAAAATGTTCATTCAAATGAATCTCTTGAGAGCTATTGAGAAAAATCTCCCAAGCCAAAATTCAAGTAATATTATACTTCTGAATTTCTTCTTGTTTATGTTTTTATTTTCATTCTTTTTATGTCATTTGTAATAAAAGATACTGTAAAAATGCTGTATTCCTTCATAATTAATATTGACATACTGAAAAAGTTGTCATCTCCATTACAATTGTGAGCACACATAAGTGTATTCCAGGTAAGCAAAATTAGATATATCCACGTTGCAAGGAATGTTTGGTGACATTAATTAAAGGACTATTAAATACATTAGAATTTCATAACTAACATGTGTATTATAAAAAGGCAATGCAATAGTGCTTACTTTGAATTTTAAATAAAGAGTAGATTTTTTTCCTCACAATTTTTAAAATTTACTTAAAATTGCTGGCCCCTGTATCATGTGACATTCATTAGCTGATCTCAGACTCATATACATATACACTGTGAAGTTTTGCACATGCTCAGTAGCAGCAGGTGCCTCAGTAAGTGTGTGTCTAAAATGGCTGATCACAATTTCATAATGAAAATAAATTAGAAAGTCTCTGAAAACGGCATGCTCTATCTGAATCATTGAAGCTTAAAGGGACATAATACTCATATGCTAAATCACTTGAAACTGATGCAGTATAACTGTAAAAAGCTGACAGGAAAATATCACCTGAGCATCTCTATGTAAAAAAAGGAAGATATTTTACCTCACAATCTCCTCAGCTCAGCAGAGTAAGTTCTGTGTAAAAAGTTATACTCAGCTGCAGGTAAAAAATAAATAAATGATGAAATGAACAGCAGCCAATCAGCATCAGCAGTGCTGAGGTCATGAACTCTTTTACTGTGATCTCAAGAGATTTCACTTAACTCTCATGAGATTTCATAGTAAACTTCCTTTAAACTGAATAGGGAAATAAGATGAGAGTGCACGTAAGCTCGCCCCTTCCGCTGTCCCAGGACAGACACACTAAAATGCTGCTTAGAAATCCTTTACAATACGATGTGGCTACTGAGGAACTTTTGAGGTAAAATATCTTTCTTTTTTACATAGAGATGTTCAGGTGATATTTTCTAGTCAGCTTTTTACAGCTATTCTGCATCACTTTCAAGTGTTTAAACATTTGGGCATTATGGCCCTTTAATTTAAACTTTATTGTTTCTTTAATAGTGTTTGATGTTGTCTTTTGTTATTTATCCAGTTTCTGAAAGATGCTAGGTTAGGAAAGATCCAGATCTTAATGTGCTGAACTTTCACAAGATCTTACACGCTGAAGAGCCAAGCAAATTTTAGAAGGTTGACTGGCATTTATTTGTAGCGCAAGTTTATGACTTTTAAAACCACAAGCATTTATACTTAAAGGGCTAAATTACAGTTGGAGTGCAACACTCCCATGCATTTGCATTGGGGCAATAATGAGCCTTTTTGTGCCCACCCAAATACTACTCATATTACAAGTGAGTACTAAATGAGGCTGCAAAGTGGTGATCTTGTTTTAAGCATTGATTAAAGGGATAGGAAAGTCAAATTTAAACTTGCCTGATTCAGATAGAGCATGTAATTTTAAGACACTTTTAAATTCACTTCTATTCTCCAATGTGCTTCGTTCTCTTAGTATCCCTTGTTAAAAAATGAATACGCACATATCATACACTAGTGGGAGCTGCTGCTAATTGGTGCCTACACACATTTGTCTTTTGTGATTGGATAACTAGATGTGTTCAGCTTCCTGTCAGTAGTGCAATGCTATCCCTTCAGCAATGGATAACAAGAGAATGAAGAACATTTGATAATATAATTTAATTGGAAAGTTGTTTAAAATTGTATGTTCTATCTGAATTATAAACATTTTTTGGGGGTTTACTATCCCTTTAATACTGCAAACTCAGACCTCTGATTAAGTGAAAAAAGTTGCAAAAAACCCCTTCAAATATATTATAATGTACAGTAACACTGTCTGATAAAAACTATTTTATAAAAATATTGCATATATCAGTTATAAGGGCTCAAAGTACAGTATATATATTAATATGTAGTTGCGGTTGGGGTTACTCGAGCTGTGGCTGTTAGACTGTCGGCATGAAAACGAGGCTTCATTTAAGACTATGGGGGAAAACTTCAACCGTGATCGAGCGTGCTTTCGAGTTCGAGGATAAGATCGCGAGGGAGTGATATTTGCACTTCCCAACTGTAATCTCGCACTCAGTAGCGCGCACGGAAATAACAAAAGTTAGCGCAGATTACTGCTTCAAGAAAGTGCAAATATGCGCTCAACTAAGGGCTATATTACAAATAGAGCGCTATATATAGCTTTCAAGAAAGCGATATTAGCGTTCCACTTCGTAATACCAGTGTTTGATAATTAATAATAATTATTGTGCGCTGATATTACAAGATAACTGCAATGTGAACACGAGCTCGCATTCACATTGCTAGGAAGCATTGCGCTCACAAGAGCGTGCTTTCATAGGCTCCTATGGGAGCCTCGTTCTGATAACGTCACAGATGGCATCAGAACTTCAGAGCCAGCAAAGGGGGTACGTCATGCAGCAATCAAATGTATATGTATATGCTGAGATTATGATACATATATATTTATGTGTTAATATACATACACATATTAACACATAAATATATATGTATATAAGCATAAACATATATATTTAATGCTACCATCTTTATTTTTAATAAACTACACTAAACAGTATTTTGGGAGCCTCTGGGCCAGATTTATATCCAATCTCTGGTTAATTTTATAAGTGCTAATTGCTACAGCTAGCTTGCGGTAGCGATAACCAGGCACTTGAAATGGCTGGTTAATTATCTTGCTCACGCAAATGGGCTAATTTGCCTGTTTGCGGGAGCGCAATAATTTAGTGCTCCTCTTGTAATCTAGCCTTAAAGGGCCACTAAACCCAAAATCTTTCTTTCATGATTCAGATAGAGAATAGAAAATTAAACAACATTACCCATTTACTTCCATTATTTATTTTGCTTCATTTTTAAAATATCCTTAAAAAGCAATGCACATGGTGAGCCAATCACACGAGGCTTCTATATGCAGCAACCAATCAGCAGCTAGTGAGCATATCTAGATATGCTTTTCATCAAAGAAAATCAAGAGAATAAAACAAATTAAATATAAGTAAATTAGAAAGATGTTTAAAATTGCATTATCTTTCTAAATCATAAAAGAAAAAATGTGGGTGGCATGTCCCTTTAAGTGTTTGTCAGTTTGTTGAAATTAATATAAATAAAGATGGAGGGTTAATGATAGAGGCATAGGGGTCAATTTATGATGGTGCGGACGAACATGATACGATGTAGTGTATCATGTCCGCCGCACATCGATAAATGCAGACAGCATATGCGGTTGGCATTTATCATTGCACCAGCAGTTCTTGTGAACTGCTGGTGCAATGCCGCCCCTTGCAGATTCACGGCCAATCAGCCACTAGCAGGGGGTGTCAATCAACCCGATCGTATTCGATCATGCTGACTGCTGTCCGCCACCTTAGGACCGCTGCTTCTTAACTTCCGCTTCAGGCGGAACTGAAGCGGAGTGGGTCGGAAGAAGCATCCGCTGCTTCATAAATCGACCCCATAGAAGTGTGTTATTTGCTCTGCAATAAAGCAATCAGTTTTAGCAAAAATATACCCTTTTTTTGTGCTTAATTTTGTGTTCTAAAAAATGCAGGGATATTCAAGGTTTTTGTGTTCTATGCATTACTCAACAATAATATTTGAATAATTTTATTTTAATAAAATACATTTTATTTTTTCTAAAATGTATTCTTAAAACAAATTATAGGCTGCATTACAGATCAGTGCAGTCTTAAATTCTGATATTGTAAATATCTTAAATATTTCTTTTGCCACTAAATAGTAATATCAAAATAAAATATGTAAAATCTACTTCTATCGTTTGTTATATGACCGCATAGGGAATAAAGACCTTATATATATGGTATTGATTATAATTTATTCATCAAAACTTTAGTTGCCATGGAAAAAGTACATAGTGTCAATTTTGTACTGCTTTTTGTTTATAGTACTTTACTGTTATAGTTACAGATGCTAATGTCTGGCCAGGCGTTGTTCACTGTCTATAAAACATTTAACATCTGTATTTGGTAAGCAAAGTGCATCATAATTTGATGCAATATTTAACAGCAATATGTATAATTCCTTTATAGTGATTTTAAGTACATTCTTTCTGACAGGGATGTCATATTTTTATGAAAGTATTTCTTTCTTTTTCCACATTCGCAATATATTCCTCATTCAAAAGCAAACTTAATGAGTTTCCAGTAACCTCCAGGAAATAACTGAAGTCTTGGAACTTCCATGTAAATTTCTCAGTGAAACATGAAACTTGTAAGGCCAGACAAAATTTGCTCTCTGCATTAAGCCAACATGTCTATAAACACCATTCTTTCCGTAGCATTCAATCAGCTGTCTGAACCCTTTGGGAACAATTAAATTGCCACATATTATGTATACAAGTAACTGTAAATAACACAGCATTCACTTTAGTGGAATTAGTCAGAGTGAAAGTTTTCAAAATGATTAATCGTTTTTGTTAGTTACTGTTCAAGCCAGGTGTAGTTGTTATTGTCAACTTTTTAGCATTAAACTGGAAAAGACAAATTATTGTTTATTTTTTTAAATTGGGCCACATATGTTTACACTACTAACCCATTGCCAGCATCATGTCAAAGTGACACTGTACCCAACAAATTTAATCAAAAGGAGAATATTTAAAACATGTATTACACATTCAGATTGATGTTTCTGTATTGACAACATTTGTGAGGGAGATGTCCCAAACAACCAATGAGCAATTGATATCAGGTGTCATTTGTTTACAATATGCACTACTTAGGTTCACTATTAATTTAAACTTTTTTTAATGCAAAAACCTGAGTTTACCAATTTTGATAGCTTTTATTTGAAAAAAAAAATAAGACAAAATTCTATATAAGGGTACGTATGTGAGTGATGGGAGTTACATTATGACAAATACAGAACCGAATGCAAGTCCCATCCAGTTTACTGTATGGCAGGGATGCCTTTGAGTAATAGTAGTTGCAGTGTGGCTTATCTGTATTGCCACAATGCAACCCCATTCAGTCACATACATGTAACATGTATGTTTTATGTATAATGACTCATATACATGTTACACGTGCAGGTGAAGGGGGCTGACTTGAAGGGCTGACTTGAAGTGATGAGAGTTGCATTTTTCCTTAGTTGTACACCAAAATGCAACTCCATTCACTCGTGCACATGTGTAACATGTATGTGTGGTGTATAATGCCTCACATACATGTTACATGTATGTGTACTGTGTAAGGGGGCTGTCTAGGAGTAATAGGGGTTGCAGTGTGGCTTATCTGTATGCCACAATGCAACCTCCTTCACTTGAATATTAAATATCTAAATTGGGTACAAGCACTCTGAAAATATCACGGAACAATCAGATCATACAAAGGAGATAGGTGTTAATGCATGATCCGATTGGCCAGTGTCTCCATTGGGTTTGCCGCTAGCGCCTCGTTGAAAATCTAGCCTGTTAGGAGTACCTGATGACTGGAGTTGAGAAACACTGGTCAATGGAATATCGTGTCTCTTTAAAAAGAAAAGATTATGATGTTCTCCTTTCCTGTAATTTGAGTCTGAATATTGTGGGGTTTCCAAATCATGTTAAAAATGGAAGTTCAGACTCAGCTATATTCCTCACTGTCATTGGTTGCGCACTCTAGTAAACCTTTTTTTTTTCCTACTTGGCCTAAGCAGAAAAGGTAACCTAAGTTACAATATGGCTGCATCCCACTGCTTTAGGGAGTTTGGGGTCAATTTACTATTGTGTGGACGGACATGATACAATGTAGCGAATCATGTCCGCCGCACATCGATAAATGCAAACAGCATATGCTGTCTGCATTTATCATTGCACCAGCAGTTCTGGTGAACTGCTGGTACAATACCGCCCCCTGCAGAGGGGGTGTCAATCAACCCAATCGTTTTCGATTGCTGTCGATTGCTGTCCGCCACCTCATAGGTGGTGGACGAGTTAAGGTGCAGCGGTCTCAGGACCGCTGCTTCTTAACTTCCGTTACGGACAGAACTGAAGCGGAGTGGGTCGGAAGCAGCATCCGCTGCTTCATAAATCAACCGCATTAACTTAACGCTTATGTTTTCAATATTTAATACCATTTTACACCATTCGAGCAATCATTTATTTTAGTGTTTAATGTCTCTTTAAAAAAAAACTCACATAGCTCAACTTGCCAGTTACAAATTATATTCTTTTCTACTTATGATCAGCATAGATATTGTATATCTTCACACTGCTAGTGTCTAATTTCCCTATCAATACTGAATGTAAAACATCCAAGCTCTTACATATTATTATCATTGTCTATGAGAACTCTTATTCTATGCATGAGAATAAAAAAAATATTTTAACTGGCCAATACAAATCCTTATCTTTCAAACCATTTCAGGGTCTTGTACCCTAACACTTAACATGTAACTAAATCACTCAAGGGATACAAAACCCAACATTTTTCTCTCATGATTCAGATAGAAAATACAATTTTAAGCAACATTCCAATTTATTTCTATTATTAAATATGCTTAATTATTTAGATATCCTTTGTTGAAGAAATAGCAATGCATATGGGTGAGCAAATCATACGAGACATCTGTGCAGCCACCAATCAGCAGCTATTGAGTCTATTTAGATATGCTTTTAAACAAAGGATATGAAGAAAATGAAGCAAATTATACAGGGAGTGCAGAATTATTAGGCAAATGAGTATTTTGACCACATCATCCTCTTTATGCATGTTGTCTTACTCCAAGCTGTATAGGCTCGAAAGCCTACTACCAATTAAGCATATTAGGTGATGTGCATCTCTGTAATGAGAAGGGGTGTGGTCTAATGACATCAACACCCTATATCAGGTGTGCATAATTATTAGGCAACTTCCTTTCCTTTGGCAAAATGGGTCAAAAGAAGGACTTGACAGGCTCAGAAAAGTCAAAAATAGTGAGATATCTTGCAGAGGGATGCAGCACTCTTAAAATTGCAAAGCTTCTGAAGCGTGATCATCGAACAGGCAAGCGTTTCATTCAAAATAGTCAACAGGGTCGCAAGAAGCGTGTGGAAAAGCCAAGGCGCAAAATAACTGCCCATGAACTGAGAAAAGTCAAGCGTGCAGCTGCCAAGATGCCACTTGCCACCAGTTTGGCCATATTTCAGAGCTGCAACATCACTGGAGTGCCCAAAAGCACAAGGTGTGCAATACTCAGAGACATGGCCAAGGTAAGAAAGGCTGAAAGACGACCACCACTGAACAAGACACACAAGCTGAAACGTCAAGACTGGGCCAAGAAATATCTCAAGACTGATTTTTCTAAGGTTTTATGGACTGATGAAATGAGAGTGAGTCTTGATGGGCCAGATGGATGGGCCCGTGGCTGGATTGGTAAAGGGCAGAGAGCTCCAGTCCGACTCAGACACCAGCAAGGTGGAGGTGGAGTACTGGTTTGGGCTGGTATCATCAAAGATAAGCTTGTGGGGCCTTTTCGGGTTGAGGATGGAGTCAAGCTCAACTCCCAGTCCTACTGCCAGTTTCTGGAAGACACCTTCTTCAAGCAGTGGTACAGGAAGAAGTCTGCAACCTTCAAGAAAAAACATAATTTATGTAAGAACTTACCTGATAAATTCATTTCTTTCATATTAGCAAGAGTCCATGAGCTAGTGACGTATGGGATATACATTCCTACCAGGAGGGGCAAAGTTTCCCAAACCTTAAAATGCCTATAAATACACCCCTCACCACACCCACAATTCAGTTTAACGAATAGCCAAGAAGTGGGGTGATAAGAAAAAAGTGCGAAAGCATATAAAATAAGGAATTGGAATAATTGTGCTTTATACAAAAAAATCATAACCACCACAAAAAAAGGGCGGGCCTCATGGACTCTTGCTAATATGAAAGAAATGAATTTATCAGGTAAGTTCTTACATAAATTATGTTTTCTTTCATGTAATTAGCAAGAGTCCATGAGCTAGTGACGTATGGGATAATGACTACCCAAGATGTGGATCTTTCCACACAAGAGTCACTAGAGAGGGAGGGATAAAATAAAGACAGCCAATTCCTGCTGAAAATAATCCACACCCAAAATAAAGTTTAATGAAAAAACATAAGCAGAAGATTCAAACTGAAAACGCTGCCTGAAGTACTTTTCTACCAAAAACTGCTTCAGAAGAAGAAAATACAACAAAATGGTAGAATTTGGTAAAAGTATGCAAAGAGGACCAAGTTGCCGCTTTGCAAATCTGATCAACCGAAGCTTCATTCCTAAACGCCCAGGAAGTAGAAACTGACCTAGTAGAATGAGCTGTAATCCTATGAGGCGGAGTCTTACCCGACTCAACATAGGCAAGATGAATCAAAGATTTCAACCAAGATGCCAAAGAAATGGCAGAAGTTTTCTGGCCTTTCTAAAACCGGAAAAGATAACAAATAAACTTGAAGTCTTTCGGAAAGACTTAGTAGCTTCAACATAATATTTCAAAGCTCTAATAACATCCAAAGAATGCAACGATTTCTCCTTAGAATTCTTAGGATTAAGACATAATGAAGGAACCACAATGTCTCTACTAATGTTGTTGGAATTCACAACTTAGGTAAAAATTCAAAAGAAGTTCGCAACACCGCCTTATCCTGATGAAAAATCAGAAAAGGAGACTCACAAGAAAGAGCAGATAATTCAGAAACTCTTCTGGCAGAAGAGATGGCCAAAAGGAACAAAACTTTCCAAGAAAGTAATTTAATATCCAATGAATGCATAGGTTCAAATGGAGGAGCTTGAAGAGCCCCCAGAACCAAATTCAAACTCCAAGGAGGAGAAATGGACTTAATGACAGGCTTTATACGAACCAAAGCTTGTACAAAACAATGAATATCAGGAAGAATAGCAATCTGTCTGTGAAAAAGAACAGAAAGAGCAGAGATTTGACCTTTCAAGGAACTTGCGGACAAACCCTTATCTAAACCATCCTGAAGAAACTGTAATATTCTCGGTATTCTAAAAGAATGCCAAGAAAAATGATGAGAAAGACACCAAGAAATATAAGTCTTCCAGACTCTATAATATATCTCTCTGGATACAGATTTACGAGCCTGTAACATAGTATTAATCACAGAGTCAGAGAAACCTCTTTGACCAAGAATCAAGCGTTCAATCTCCATACCTTTAAATTTAAGGATTTCAGATCCTGATGGAAAAAAAGGACCTTGAGACAAAAGGTCTGGTCTTAACGGAAGAGTCCACGGTTGGCAAGAGGCCATCCGGACAAGATCCGCATACCAAAACCTGTGAGGCCATGCCGGAGCTACCAGCAGAACAAACGAGCATTCCTTCAGAATCTTGGAGATTACTCTTGGAAGAAGAACTAGAGGCGGAAAGATATAGGCAGGATGATACTTCCAAGGAAGTGATAATGCATCCACTGCCTCCGCCTGAGGATCCCGGGATCTGGACAGATACCTGGGAAGTTTCTTGTTTAGATGAGAAGCCATCAGATCTATTTCTGGAAGTTCCCACATTTGAACAATCTGAAGAAATACCTCTGGGTGAAGAGACCATTCGCCCGGATGCAACGTTTGGCGACTGAGATAATCCGCTTTCCAATTGTCCATACCTGGGATATGAACCGCAGAGATTAGACAGGAGCTGGATTCCGCCCAAACCAAAATTCGAGATACTTCTTTCATAGCCAGAGGACTGTGAGTCCCTCCTTGATGATTGATGTATGCCACAGTTGTGACATTGTCTATCTGAAAACAAATGAACAACTCTCTCTTGAGAAGAGGCCAAGACTGAAGAGCTCTGAAAATTGCACGGAGTTTAAAAATATTGATCGGAAATCTCACCTCCTGAGATTCCCAAACCCCTTGTGCCGTCAGATACCCCCACACAGCTCCCCAACCTGTAAGACTTGCATCTGTTGAGATTATAGTCCAGGTCGGAAGAACAAAGAAGCCCCCTGAACTAAACGATGGTGATCTGTCCACCATGTCAGAGAGTGTTGTAAAATCGGTTTAAAGATATTAATTGAGATATCTTTGAGTAATCCCTGCACCATTGGGTCAGCATACAGAGCTGAAGAGGTCGCATGTGAAAACGAGCAAAGGAGATCGCATCTGATGCGGCAGTCCTAAGACCCAACATTTCCATGCATAAGGCTACCAAAGGGAATGATTGTGACTGAAGGTTTTGACAAGCTGATATCAATGTTAAACTTCTCTTGTCTGACAAGGACAGAGTCATAGACACTGAATTTATCTAGAAACCTAAAAAGGTTACCCTTGTCTGAGGAATCAATGAACTGAATGGTAAATTGATCCTCCAACCATGAAATTGAAGAAACAACACAAGTCGATTCGTATGAGATTCTTCGAAAATGAGAAGACTGAGCAAGTACCAAGATATCGTCCAAATAAGGAAATACCAAAACCCTATTCTCTGATTACAGAAAAAAGGGGCACCGAGAACCTTTGAAAAAAATTCTTGGAACTGAGGCTAGGCCAAACGGTAGAGCCACAAAACTGGTAATGCTTGTCTAAAAAGAGAATCTCAGACACTAAAAGTGATCTGGATGAATCGGAATATGCAGATACACATCCTGTAAATCTATTGTAGACATATAATGCCCTTGCTAAACAAAAGGCAGGATAGTCCTACAGTAACCATCTTGAATGTTGGTATCCTAACATAACGATTCAATAATGACAGATCCGGAACTGGTCTGAAGGAATTGACCTTCTTTGGTACAAATGAAGAGATAAAATAAAACCCCAGCCCCTGTTCCAGAACTGGAACTGGCATAAATACTCCAGCCAACTCTAGATCTGAAACACATTACAGAAATGCTGAGCCTTTGCTGTGTTAACTGGGACACGGGAAAGATAAGAATCTCTTAGCAGGAGGCCTTAACTTGAAGCCAATTCTGTACCTTTCTGAAACAATGTTTCTGAAACCAGAGATTAAGAACGGAATTGATCCAAATTTCTTTGAAGAAAACGTAATCTGCCCCATACCAGCTGAGCTGGAATAAGGGCCGCACCTTCATAGGTACTTAGGAGCTGGCTATAGGTTTCTATAAGGCTTGGATATATTCCAAACTGGAAATAGTTTCCAAACTGATACCGCTCCTGAGGATGAAGGATCAGGCTTTTGTTCCTTGTAAGGAAAGGAACTAAAATGATTATTTACCCTGGAAAGAAAGAGAAAGCAAAGATGACTTAGAAGACATGTCAGCATTCCAAGTTTAATCCATAAAGCTTCTCTAGCTAAAATAGCTAGAGACATATACCTGACATCAACTCTAATGATATCAAAAGATGGTATCACCAATAAAATTATTAGCATGTTATAGAATAATAATAATGCTATAAAATTATGATGTGTTACTTGTTGCTCTAAAGCTTCTAATCAAAAAGTTGAAGCTGCAGCAACATCCGCTAAAAATATAGCAGGTCTAAGAAGATTACCTGAACATAAGTAAGCTTTTCTTAGAAAGGATTCAATTTTCCTATCTAAAGGATCCTTAAATGAAGTACTATCTGCCGTAGGAATAGTAGTACATTAGCAGGAGTAGAGATAGCCCCATAACCTTAGGGATTTTTGTCTCAAAAAACTCTAATCTGTCAGATGGCACAGGATATAATTTGCTTAAACGTCTAGAAGGAGTAAATAAATTACCCAAATTATTCCATTCCCTGGAAATTACTTCAGAAATAGCATCAGGGAGATAAAACACTTCTGGAATAACTACAGGAGATTTAAAAACCTTATTTAAACGTTTACATTTAGAATCAAGAGGACCAGAATCCTCTATTTCTAATGCAAATAACACTTCTTTAAGTAAAGAACGAATAAATTCCATCTTGAACAAATACAAAGATTTATCAGCATCAACCTCTGAGACAGAAACCTCTGAACCAGAAGAACCATTATCAGTATCAGAATGATGATGTTCATTTAAAAATTCATCTGAAAAAAGAGAAGTTTTAAAAGACTTTTATGTATACTAGAAGGAGAAATAACAGACATAGCCTTCTTAATGGATTTAAAAAATAAAATCTCTTATGTTATCAGGAACACTCTGAAAATTAGATGTTGACGGAACAGCAACAGGTAATGTAACAGTACTAAAGGAAATTTTATCTGCATTAATAAGTTTGACATGACATGCAATACAAATAACAGCTGGAGAAACAGATACCAAAAGTTTATAGCAGATACACTTAGCTTGGTAGCTCCAGCACTGTGCAGTGACTTTCCTGAAGTAACTTCTGACTCAGTTGCAACGTGGAACATCTTGCAATATGTAAAAGAAAAAAACAACATATAAAGCAAAATTGATCAAATTCCTTAAATGACAGTTTCAGGAATGGGAAAAAATGCCAAAGAACAAGCTTCTAGCAACCAGAAGCAATAAAAAATGAGACTTAAATAATGTGGAGACAAAAGTGACGCCCATATTTTTTTTCGCGCCAAATAAGACGCCCACATTATTTGGCGCCTAAATGCTTTTTGGCGCCAAAAATGACGCCACATCCGGAACGCCGACATTTTTGGCGCAAAATAACGTCAAAGAATGACGCAACTTCCGGCGACACGTATGACGCCGGAAACGGAAATAGAATTTTTGCGCCAAAAAAGTCCGCGCCAAGAATGACGCAATAAAATGAAGCATTTTCAGCCCCCGCGAGCCTAACAGCCCATAGGGAAAAAGTCAAATTTTAAGGTAAAAAATGTTAAATTAAAATGCATTATCCCAAATATGAAACTGACTGTCTGAAAAATAAGGAAAGTTGAACATTCTGAGTCAAGGCAAATAAATGTTTGAATACATATATTTAGAACTTTATAAACAAAGTGCCCAACCATAGCTAGGAGTGTCACAGAAAATAAGACTTACTTACCCCAGGACACTCATCTACATATAGCAGATAGCCAAACCAGTACTGAAACGAGAATCAGCAGAGGTAATGGTATATATAAGAGTATATCGTCGATCTGAAAAGGGAGGTAAGAGATGAATCTCTACGACCGATAACAGAGAACCTATGAAATAGACCCCTTAGAAGGAGATCACTGCATTCAAATAGGCAATACTCTCCTCACATCCCTCTGACATTCACTGCACGCTGAGAGGAAAACCGGGCTCCAACTTGCTGCGGAGCGCATATCAACGTAGAATCTAGCACAAACTTACTTCACCACCTCCATCGGAGGCAAAGTTTGTAAAACTGAATTGTGGGTGTAGTGAGGGGTGTATTTATAGGCATTTTAAGGTTTGGGAAACTTTGCCCCTCCTGGTAGGAATGTATATCCCATACGTCACTAGCTCATGGACTCTTGCTAATTACATGAAAGAAACACGATTTTCATGCAGGACAATGCTCTATCACACGCGTCCAAGTACTCCACAGCGTGGCTGGCAAGAAAGGGTATAAAAGAAGAAAATCTAATGACATGGCCTCCTTGTTCACCTGATCTGAACCCCATTGAGAACCTGTGGTCCATCATCAAATGTGAGATTTACAAGGAGGGAAAACAGTACACCTCTCTGAACAGTGTCTGGGAGGCTGTGGTTGCTGCTGCACGCAATGTTGATGGTGAACAGATCAAAACACTGACAGAATCCATGGATGGCAGGCTTTTGAGTGTCCTTGCAAAGAAAGGTGGCTATATTGGTCACTGGTTTGTTTTTGTTTTGTTTTTGAATGTCAGAAATGTATATTTGTGAATGTTGAGATGTTATATTGGTTTCACTGGTAAAAATAAATAATTGAAATGGGTATACATTTGTTTTTTGTTAAGTTGCCTAATAATTATGCACAGTAATAGTCACCTGCACACACAGATATCCCCCTAAAATAGCTATAACTAAAAACAAACTAAAAACTACTTCCAAAACTATTCATCTTTGATATTAATGAGTTTTTTGGGTTCATTGAGAACATGGTTGTTGTTCAATAATAAAATTAATCCTCAAAAATACAACTTGCCTAATAATTCTGCACTCCCTGTATAATAGAAGTAGATTAGAAAGTTGCTTAAAAAATTGCATGCTTTTTCTGAATCATGAAAGAACAAATTAGGGTTTCATGTCCCTTGAAATATTCATGTTTGGGATTGGGTGTATGTATGGACTTTAGAATGCAGAAACAGATACAGAGCACAAATGAAAGTCTTTCTTAAAGGCTTTACTGATTGCAAAGAAAAAGAATAGCAGGTAGTGCAGTTTGATATCATAGAAACAACCTGATGCAAATCACTAAAATCTTTAGCAGGTTTCTCAGCATACACAGGATAGCAAGCAGGTACTGTTGGTGAGACTGTCACAGAATACCAGGTAGGATCAAAGAAGGCTGCCACCGGCAAAATAGACACAGGTTTCTAAGCAGACACAGGATACCCAGTGGGCACCGCTGGTGAGACTGTCATGGAATACCAGGTAGGTACAGCAGACACAGCTTCAGGAGCAGGCAGAGCATACACCAGTATCAGGTTCTTCTCCTTGACTTTCAGAATCCAGGTGAGTATACGCAGGAATCAAGGTAAGTATGCTTGGTCTCAGGATCAAGATGAGCATACGCAG
The DNA here is from genome assembly GCF_027579735.1 of Bombina bombina. Classification (NCBI taxonomy): domain Eukaryota; kingdom Metazoa; phylum Chordata; class Amphibia; order Anura; family Bombinatoridae; genus Bombina; species Bombina bombina. Next base: position 787,415,683 of record NC_069502.1, on the reverse strand, counting down.
GTATCAAGGTAAGTATACTTGGTCTCAAGAGCAAGGTGAGCATACACATGTATCAAGGGAAGTATGCTTGTTCTCTGGAGCAAGGTGCATACACAGGTATCAAGGCAAGTATGCTTGGTCTCAGGAGCAAGGAAAGCATACGCAGGTATCAAGGTAAGTATTGCTTGGTCTCAGGAGCAAGGTGAGCATACACAGGTATCATGGCAAGTATGCTTGTTCTCAGGAGCAAGGTGAGTATACACAGGTATCATGGCAAGTATGCTTGTTCTCAGGAGCAAGGTGAGCATACACAGGTATCATGGCAAGTATGCTTGTTCTCAGGAGCAGGGTGAGCATACACAGGTATCATGGCAAGTATGCTTGTTCTCAGGAGCAGGGTTAGCATACACAGGTGCCAGAGAAAGAATGCTCTGTATAGGGCAATAGCTCAGTGCAGAATGAAGGGCTGGTTGAGCTTTTATAATGACTCCCACAACTGAGTGTTTCAGGTGTGAGATTCTATAATCAGTGGATGGCCCTTTAAATTTAGGCACCTAGAGAGCCGCAGCTGAGTCACACGGATCTCGGCGTCTCTCCACGTGGGACGCCGAGAGAGCGCAGCACCCTCCTAACCCGGTGCAGGTAAGGAACCTGACAATTCATCTGTGATATATTTATTGTCATAAAAATAATAATCAATGATATATCAACTATATATTATATATTGTGCTATTAAAGGGAAAAAAAAACACTGAAACATAATTTATAATCTCAAGATATCACCAAAAATAAACAAATAAAAAAAAATATCTTTAAAATAAATCTAGCCATTTCAGCTATGAATGTGGATGTCTGTGTATGTCTGTGTGTACCTTCAACTGCAGAGCACCTTCCGGTTAGCGCTCGAGTAAAAGCCAGAACAGTGCTTTGTAGCTCACCCAATAGAAATGGGGGAGATGGATTTAGCGTGGCCATGCTCTCAGAACTCCAGATGTTAGCACACCAGAGGCTTTCGTTCAAGCGCTACCATTTTACTTTTAACATGTAATATGAACGTAAGAATAAGAGCACTACTGAGTTAACTTTAGCAGTGTTAGTGCTCAGCAGCGCTAATAATTTTGAGCTTCACTTGTAATCTAGGCTTTTAAGGGGAATACAATTTTGAGTTTAACATTCCTTATATGACTACTTTAGCAATATTTTTCTTGTAGTTGCAGGGCTTCTTCAAGCTTAGGTAAGTGTTTGTCCCCCATGAGACCATTTTCGTTCTCGCCACTTTGGTAATGTCCTTCGTATGTTTCACCCCTAAAATCAGGTAGAGCGGTGGGAATTTCAATTGGTAATGGTAATATGAGTATTAGATGTGCAGAGAGTTTATTGTTAGCAATCTGATCCATGGACTGTGGATCTTAATGGTCTCAGGTGTTTCCTGCCGTGTAACCAAGTTCTGAGCCGGTTCTCATGTCTTTGTTCCATACCTTCCACTGGCATTAGCAGTATGTTTGTCAAAAGATACAAGTTCTGAGATGAACCTACGCTTGAACTATAGAAGATGTTTGTTTAGAGTTTTCAGCAGTCTCCTCTCGTTGCAGTGTATCTCCGCCATTTTGGTTTCCAGGTGCCGACTATCTCGCTCCTCAGATCCTTTCCTTTAGTATAGCTGCCTTTGCAGGATAAATATAAGCAGCAAATTATTTCATTACCTAGGCCTTTAGATAGAGGTGTACATAACCCCTTAAGCCATGCAGTTCTCTGTTTAAAGGGTCGTTGAGGCATAGAGGCCTATTTATCAAATGTCTGTCGGACCTGATTTGACAGTGCAGATCAGGTCCGACAGACATCGCTGAATGCGGAGAGCAATACGCTCTCCATATTCAGAATTGCACCAGCAGCTCACAAGAGCTGCTGGTGCAATGCCGCCCCCTGCAGTCTCGCGGCCAATGGGCCGCCAGCAGGGAGGTGTCAATCAACCCGATTGTACTCAATCGTGTTGAATTGTGGCGATTCCTGTCTGCCTGCTCAGAGCAGGCGAACAGGGTTATGGAAGACTCGCCAGAAACACGGGCCATCAAGCTCCATTTAGAGCTTGATAAATGGGCCTCCTAGTCAGCAGTAGTTGTATGGAGCATTCTTGAAGAGCATAGGTCAGAATTGCTGTTAGAACCTCCACCTCTGATCATCAATATAAATGTATATCGTATTCCTGCATCCAACTATATGATTTTTCTTATGTAAATTGTACCTGGTCACAGGGATTAAGTTACATTTTAAGGCTATGATCAGGAGCTTCACTGAGACGCGTCCTGCCGCATTAAGAGTTGGCTCTGCCCCACTTTAGCAATATTTTTCATACTATCTGTCACCAAAACTCTCACCAAGGCTTGGATTTTAATTTTACACAACCATTTTTTAAAACACGTTTCTTTCTCTTAAAAAAAAAAATGGTGATAAATTAGTATTACAATTCTTCTGTATGTAATGAATTTATTGGAGATTGATAAACTATGCAAAATCTAAATTTCCTTGATCTGACACCAGTTAAAGATTAAATGTATATTTGTGCCTTTTTTGACAAGTGATAAAGGTAATAAAGGGGATCACTAAAAACAAGTGCAATATAATATACATTTTAGATTGTGTGCCTCTATTATTACAAGCAGTAATAACATACATTACTGAAAGGAATGTTCCATGTGCAACCAGTATCTACAAAACAAATATAAAGCAAGGCAAAAAAAGTAATATGTTAGATATGATAAGTATAAGCCACATGTAAAACACAGACGCCTAGATTACGAGTTTTGCAGTCACAGGGGAGCGGTGCTAACGAGCATTTTTCTCTCACCGCTCACTTTCCTACAGCGCTGGTATTACGGGTTTTTACAAACCCGGCGTTAAAAGACAAAAAGTGAGAGTAGAGCAAAATTTTGCTCCAAATCTCACTTCAATACCAGCGCTGCTTAAATCAGCGGTGAGCTGGTTGAACGTGCTTGTGCATGATTTCCCCATAGGAATCAACGGGGAGAGCCGGCTGAGAAAAAGTCTAACACCTGCAAAAAAGCAGCGTATAATTCAGTAATGCAGCCCCATTGATTCCTATGGGGAAAGACATTTTATGTTTACACCTAACACCCTAACATAAACCCCGAGTCTAAACACCCCTAATCTTACACTTATTAACTCCTAATCTGCCGCCCCCGACATTGCCGACACCTACATTATTCTTATTAACCCCTAATCTGCCGCTCCGGAACATCGCCGCCACCTACATTATACTTATGAACCCCTAAGCTGCTGCCCCCAACATTGCCGCCACCTACATTATATTTATTAACCCCTAATCTGCTGCCCCCAATGTCGCCACCACCTACCTACACTTATTAACCCCTAATCTGCCGCCCCCAACGTCGCCACCACTATAATAAACATATTAACCCCTAAACCGCCACACTCCTGCCTCACAAACATTAGTTAAATATTATTAACCCCTAATCTGCCGTCCCTAACATCACCGCCACCTACCTACATTTATTAACCCCTAATTTGCCGCCCCCAACGTCACTGCCACTATATTAAAGCTATTAACCCCTAAACCTAAGTCTAACCTTAACACTCCCTAACTTAAATATAATTAAAAGAAATCTAACTAAATATTCCTATCATTAACTAAATTATTCCTATTTAAAACTAAATACTTACCTATAAAATAAACCCTAAACTAGCTACAATATAACTAATAGTTACATTGTATCTATATTAGGATTTAATTTTATTTTACAGGCAAGTTTGTATTTATTTTAACTAGGTAGAATAGCTATTAAATAGTTATTAACTATTTAATAACTACCTAGCTAAAATAAATACAAAAGTACCTGTAAAATAAAACCTAACCTAAGTTACACTAACACCTATCACTGCACTATAATTAAATAAATTAACTAAATTAACAACAATTAAGTCAATTAAATTAAATTAGCTAAAGTACAAAAACCCCCCACTAAATTACAGAAAATAAAAAACAAATTACAGATATTTAATTTAATTACACCTAATCTAATAGCCCTATCAAAATAAAAAAGCCCCACCCCTAAAATAACAAAAACCCCTAGCCTAAACTAAACTACCAATATCCCTTAAAAGGGCCTTTTGCGGGGCATTGCCCAAAAGTAATCAGCTCTTTTATCTGGAAAAAAATATACAAACAACCCCCCCAACAGTAAAACCCACCACCCACACAACCAACCCCCCAAATAAAATACTATCTAAAAAAACTTAAGCTCCCCATTGCCCTGAAAAGGGCATTTGGATGGGCATTGCTCTTAAAAAGGGCAGCTAGCTCTTTTGCAGGCCCAAAGTCCCTAACCTAAAAATAAAACCCACCCAATACACCCTTAAAAAAACCTAACACTAACCTCATGAAGATCGACTTACCGGGAGAAATCTTCATCCAAGCCGGGCGAAGTGGTCCTCAAGATGGGCAGAAGTCTTCATCCAGATGGCATCTTCTATCTTCATCCATCCGGCATGGAGCGGGTCCATCTTCAAGACATCCGACACGGAGCATCCTCTTCATCCGCAGGGCAATGGGGAGCTTAGGTTTTTTTAGATAGTATTTTATTTGGGGGGGTTGGTTGTGTGTGTGGTGGGTTTTACTGTTGGGGGGGGGTTGTTTGTATTTTTTTTTCAAGGTAAAAGAGCTGATTACTTTGGGGCAATGCCCCGCAAAAGGCCCTTTTAAGGGCTATTGGTAGTTTAGTTTAGGCTAGGGGTTTTTGTTATTTTGGGGAAGCTTTTTTTATTTTGATAGGGCTATTAGATTAGGTGTAATTAGTTTAAATATCTGTAATTTGTTTTTTATTTTCTGTAATTTAGTGTTTTTTTTTGTACTTTTGCTAATTTAATTTAATTGATTTAATTGTTGTTAATTTAGTTAATTTATTTAATTATAGTGTAGTGTTAGGTGTTAGTGTAACTTAGGTTAGGTTTTATTTTACAGGTACTTTTGTATTTATTTTAGCTAGGTAGTTATTAAATAGTTAATAACTATTTAATAACTATTCTACCTAGTTAAAATAAATACAAACTTGCCTGTAAAATAAAAATAAATCCTAAACTAGATACAATGTAACTATTAGTTATATTGTAGCTAGCTTAGGGTTTATTTTATAGGTAAGTATTTAGTTTTAAGTAGGAATTATTTAGTTAATGATTGGAATATTTAGTTAGATTTATTTAAATTATATTTGTTAGGGGGTGTTAGGGTTAGACTTAGGTTTTGGGGTTAATAACTTTAATATAATGGCGGCGATGTTGGGTGCGGCAGATTAGGGGTTAATAACTGTAGGTAGGTGGCGGAGATGTTAGGGACAGCAGATTAGGGGTTAATAATATTTAACTAATGTTTGCGAGGCGGGAGTGCGGCGGTTTAGGGGTTAATATGTTTATTATAGTGGCGGCGACGTTGGGGCGGCAGATAAGGGGTTAATAAGTGTAGGTAGGTTGCGGCGACATTGGGGGCGGCAGATTAGGGATTAATAAATATAATGTAGGTGTCAGCGATGTTGGGAGCAGCAGATTAGGGGTTCAGAAATATAATGTAGGTGGCGGCGGAGTCCGGAGCTGCAGATTATGGGTTAAAAAATGTATTTTAGTGTTTGCGATGCGGGAGGGCCTCGGTTTAGGGGTTAATAGGTAATTTATGGGTGTTAGTGTACTTTTTAGCACTTTAGTTATCAGTTTTATGTTACGGCGTTGTACCATAAAATTTATAACTACTGACTTTCAAATGCGTTACAAATCTTGACAGGATAGGGTGTACCGCTAACTTTTTGGCCTCCCAGGACAGACTCGTAATACCAGCGCTATGAAAGTCCCATAGAAAAAAGACTTTATGAAGTTTACGTAAGTCGTTTTGCTGTAAGGCCATAAAAGTGTGCGGTGCCCCTAAACCTGCAAGACTCGTAATACCAGCGGTAGTAAAAAAGCAGCGTTAGCACCTGTTAACACTGCTTTTTCAGCTACTGCAAAACTCATAATCTAGGCGAGAGGAAACTATCCTTTGTAAAAAGTTATTAAAGTGGTAGAATGCTTGGCAGTATTATTAATACTTGGGCTCAAAATGTGCTAAGCTACTAGCCAGGACAAAATGTTACTCGCTACTTCTAATCCCGCCCACACCACACCCACTACTTCACACCCTCTTTGCATATGTTTAGCCATTGCAAAACATTTTGTAATATTGTTTTTATTTTATACCATAACAAACCAAATAATGCTACATTTGGTAATAAATTAACAAAAATAAGTTCATAGCAGTTAGAGGTTTTGGGGAAGACAACAGCTGAATAGAAAAAGGAAGTTGTTGAAATGAGAGAATACAGAGAGTGCTGACAGTTATGGAAGGTTATAGCACACCTGCAGATTTTTTTAAATTTATAATTATCATCTCTCCCTTCTCGCTCCTAACTATCTTTCTAGACTCTCTCCTCTCTTCAGTTTCTCTCTTTACCCTCTCCCTTCTCTCTCAGACCATGAGGCTGATTTATCATGGCCCGAATGGGGCCGTATACACCTGTTTCTGTGCGAGCCTTCAGGCTTGCAGGAAACAGGAGTTAAAAAGCAGTGGTCTTAAGACCGCTACTCCTTAACTTGTCCGCCACCTCTGAGGCGGCGGATAGCAATTATTATTATTATTTTTTTCTTTATTTATAAAGTGTCAACAGATTCCGCAGCGCTGCCCATGGATTAAAAGTACAATGGAGAAACAATACAATAAGAGACAAAATGTTACAGACAAATACAAGGGAAATTGAGGGCCCTATTCCCGTGGGAACTTACAATCAGGTTTATTGACACCCCCTGCAAGCGGCCGATTGGCCACGAATGTGCAGGGGGCGGCATTGTACAAGCATTTCACACGAAATGCTTGTGCAATGATAAATTAAATTTATTTATTAAATTTATTAAATTTATTGATGTCCGCTGTACTTTGATAAATCAGCCCCCCATATCTTCTCTTTACAATCTTTCTTTCCCCTCTCTCATATCTCTTCAATTATTATTTTTTTCTTTATTTATAAAGTGTCAACAGATTCCGCGGCGCTGCCCATGGATTAAAAGTACAATGGAGAAACAATACAATAAGAGACAAAATGTTACAGACAAATACAGGGGAAATTGAGGGCCCTATTCCCGTGGGAACTTACAATCAGGTTTATTGACACCCCCTCAAGCGGCCGATTGGCCACGAATGTGCAGGGGGCGGCATTGTACAAGCATTTCACACGAAATGCTTGTGCAATGATAAATTAAATTTATTTATTAAATTTATTAAATTTATTGATGTCCGCTGTACTTTGATAAATCAGCCCCCATATCTTCTCTTTACAATCTTTCTTTCCCCTCTCTCATATCTCTTCAATCTTTTTTTTTCCATATTACCTTAACTCTACTTTCTTTTCCACTTTCACTTTTTCTGTATAATCTCTCACTCACTGGTCCGTTTACCCTCTCATAAGTAACAGTCTAAGCACTAATGGGGTCCCTACAGCCCTAGAGTAATTGCATTGCACTTTCATGACTGTATAATATCCTTTTTAGATTTTAGCACATAGCACAAAATGTATGTTTGTAAATGCTGCCATAGTAATGTACATTCTGCAAAAACAATGTGACAACTTTGCTACTTAAAACAACCACTAGACTTCAGACTCAACATTCACTAAGTTTCACTCGCCACTGTTAAATTTCAACTCGCCAGTGGCTAGTGGGCTAGTGGAAATTTTGAGCCCATACTTTTATTAGGTGGCCAGCAACAAAGTTGCAGGACAACCTATTGTTATTGTTCGGATTATTATTATTATTATTAGGTGGCCAGCAACAAAGTTGCAGGACAACCTATTGTTATTGTTCGGATTATTAGGTGGCCAGCAACAAAGTTGCAGGACAACCTATTGTTATTGTTCGGATTATTATTATTATTATTATTATTATTATTATTATTATTCTTTTTATTCCGCCAAGCTTTGTATTCAATTGCCCATAACTGCTTAACTGTTTTTACAAAGCTCTTAAAATCAGGTATGCTGGTACAGCCTATTGCTGTGCTACATCTCATGCAAAATTGAACTCATAGGTCACATGCTCTGGCAGCCATATTGCTTTTTGCGACAAATTTCGACAAACGCTTAAAAATCTTTAGCTCTGGAACTGCTTATGTTACAACTTTTAAACTCGCTGTGCTTAGTGCTACTATGACCAGAAATAGCTATTGCTCAAGAGAAGTGCCTTGGTCACATGATGTGGCAGCCATCTTGCATTTTGCGAAAATATTCAAACATCTTCTTCTCCTAAACTGCTTAGTGCAATGACGCGCAATTTTGCGCATATGCTCCTTGCAAGGTCCTCTACCAAGTTTGTTCAAACTGCAATTTTTCCATAATCAACATGGCTGCTGTGAGACATTAACCTTTTTATCGCCATTTAATTGCGTAATTTTGCACTTTATACATTAGTTTTACAATATTTAACAATATTACAGTGTAATAGACACATGATTACACATAGTCATAACCCTTAAAGACAATATTGCAGTTTAAATTCGCATTGCGCAATCGCCTTCGTGAAATAAAACATTTGCAAATTTTCATGAAACTTCTGCAAATTGTAGAGGTTTATAGTGAGCATTAGTATGTGCAATTTGAAAGCCATACATTGCATAGCTTGGCGGCCATTTTGTTTTGTATGCGCCATTTTTAAAAACTATAAAAATCTTCTTCTCCGAAACCGCTTATGTGACAGACTTGAAATTGTGTTTATAGAGTTATCTTATGACTAACATTCAGATTTGTTCAAGAGAAGTTGATAGGTCATGTGGTTTGGCAGCCATTTTGAGTTGTTCAAAATTGCTTAACGATATATTTAAATTAATAATAAAACAAAAACCGTTTTACAAAAATGCTTTATTTTTGCCATGTTTATTGACATCTATAGTGATCACTATTGTGCGTAATATGGAGGCTGTATATCTTACGATCGGGAAGCCATCTTGCTTTACGCGAAAATTTCGAAAGTCTATTTTCTCTGCAACCGCTTATGTAAGAACTGTGAAATTTGCTGTACAGTCTTATATTGCTACCTAGATTCATAATTGCTCATTAGTACAGAATCAGTCACATGATGCGGCAGCAATATCGGTTTTATGTTTATCGTAATTATTTGTAATTCAATAATTCCTCTTTTAAGTCAATTGCTCACAAAACACAAATTACTTATGCTAAACTCTTGAAATCAGGTATGCTGGTACAGCCTATTGCAATGCTACATCTCATGCAATATTGAACTCATAGGTCATAAGGTTACGCAGCCATATTGTTTTGTGCGACAAATTTTGAGAACTGCTTATTAATCTTTAGCTGTGGAACTGCTTATGTTGCAACTTTGAAACTTGCTGAGCTTAGTGGTGCTATGACCTAGATTTTCCATTGCTCAACAGAAGTGACTTGGTCACATGATGTAGCAATCATCTTGCATTTTGCGAAAATCTTTACACATCTTCTCTTAAACCGCTTAGTGCAATAAAGCGCAATTTTGCACATATGCTCCTTGCAAGGTCTTCTACCAAGATTGTTAAAATTGCGATTTTTCCATAATCAACATGGCTGCTGTGAGACATTAACCTTTTTAACGCCATTTAATTGAGTAATTTTGCACTTTATACATTAGTTTTACAGTATTTAACAATATTACAGTGTAATAGACACATGATTACACATAGTCATAACTCTTAAAGACAATATTGCTGTTAAAATTCGCATTGCGCAGTCGCCTTCGTGAAATAAAACATTTGAAAATTTTCATGAAACTTCTGCAAATTGTAGAGGTCTATAGTGAGCATTAGTATGTGCAATTTGAAAGCCATATATTGCATAGCTTGGCAGCCATTTTGTTTCGTATGTGCCATTTTTAAAAACTATAAAAATCTTCTTCTCCGAAATCGCTTATGGGACAGACTTGAAATTTTGTTTATAGAGTTTACTTATGACTAACATTCAGATTTGTTCAAGAGAAGTTGATACGTCATGTGGTTTGGCAGACAATTTGAATTGTTCAAAATTGCTTAACAATATATTTAAATTCATAATAAAACAAAAAACGTTTTACAAAAATGCTTTATTTTTGCCATGTTTGTTGACATCTATAGTGAGCACTAATGTGCATAATATAGAGGCTGTATATCTTACGATTGGGCAGCCATATTGGTTTACGCAAAAATTTTGAAAGTCTATTTTCTCTGCAACCGCTTATGTAAGATCTGTGAAATTTGCTGTACAGTCTTATATTGTGACCTAGAGTCACAGTTGTTCATGTTGAAGGAATTAGTCACAAGCTGTGGCAGCCATATTGGTTTACGCAAACATTTTGAAACTGTGTTTTCTTTCCAACCACTTATATTAAAACTGTGAAATTTGCTGTATAACCATATATTGTCACCTAGAGTTACATTTGTTCATGTTGAAAGTATAGGTCATATTGTGTGGCAGCTATTTTTAAAAATGCAAACATTTCGAAAATGTTTTTTTTTTCCAAATGCTTATGTTAGAACTGTAAACAGTTGTTATATAGCTTTATTTTGTGACATAACTACTTATATGGCATTGCAAAAATAATGCGCTGGCCACCTCTATTGCTGCTTGCAGCTATATTTATAATTGTTTTTTTTGTAAACTGCATAGTGTTGGGTACATGAATAGTGGTATGTAATAGTAAGCAAATACAAATACATAAAACATAAATAAAATAAATTATTACAAGATCAGGAGGACTATGCTCTGAAAAACGTATAACATCCAAAATGCAACAAATACAGACTACAAATATATTTCAATGTGAAATTAATAAATAAGTTGAACGAGAAAGCATTTCGACTCCCAAATGGAAAGGGGTACTAAATTGTTTTATAGCATTTTAATATTGCACTGTTGCTTTCATATAACATTTTGCTTAAAGGGGCACTGTATTTTAAAACTACGTCCCCTTATTGTGTTTTCAATACTTTTTTATACCAGCTACAGATTATTAAAGGGACAGTCTACACCAAAATGTATCTTATTTAAAAAGATAGATAATCCCTTTATTACCCATTCCCCAGTTTTGCATAACCAACACAGTTATATTAATATACTTTTTACCTCTTTGATTACCTTGTATCTAAGCCTTTGCAGACAGCCTCCTTATCTAAGTGCCTTTGACAGACATGCAGTGTAGTCAATCAGAGAAGACTCCTAAATAACTTCACGGGAGTGAGCACAATGTTATCTATATGACACATGTGAACTAGCACAGTCTAACTGTGAAAAACTTTCAAAATGCTCTGAGCTAGGAGGCGGTTTTCAACTGTTTAGAAATCAGTTTGAGCCTAGCTAGGTTTAGCTTTTCAAAAATACCACCAAGGGAACAAAGCAAATTTGATGATAAAAGTAAATAGGAAAGTTGTTTAAAATTGCATGCCCTATCTGAATCATGAAAGTTTAGTTTTGACTTTACTGTCCCTTTAAATGTGTGGAAAATTGCTCCTTTAGTTTAAATGTTGCAAGTGAAAGCCAAATCCTATTTAAATGGGCTGAGCTTGCAGAAACAGCAGACATCCTTATCGTCTCTATCTGTATATGCAAATGCCTCCTAATCCCAATACTTACATAGAGAAATTAAAAATGAACATTTTAGCATCTATCTCCCCACCCCCAGGGTTGCTGCTAAATTTTGTTTGCATCGCTTTTGTTTAGAGAAAACAAAAGTATTCATATTTTCAATATAGGTGGGGATACAATGGGCAAAAGCACCTATTTCAAATTAGAAAATTAAGGTAAAGGCATTATTTGTCTTAGACACAGAATCCCATGTGGTAGTGCAGTACTAATCTAGCAGGACATAAAGAAACATACAAGTAAGTCTCAAAATACATTAACCCTTTAACGACCGTGACGTACCCTGTACATCACTGGTCGTTAAGGGTTTGTCTGGATGTAATAGCGTGGGTCTTGCCATGAGCGGCAAGACCACGCTAAAAGACCCTTCCTCCCTCCTTCAGGCTTGTTAAAATAGCATGGCGAGACACACCCTTACAGAAAGACCAGCGACATACAGGGTACGTCGCTGATTATTAAGGGGTTAAGAGAGGAAAAAGATGAGGAAAACCCACAGCAATTTAGCACTTGATAAGTCTTCAATAGGTAATTTTGGAAATATTTTCAAGTATTTAATGGAAATGTAAAAACAGTCTATTATCTTGCACATGTGCAAAACTCTCTGAAATGGCTCCCGGAGAAATTGTAGTGGTGTATTAACATACATGGTATTTATTCATTTAAGCTCCATTAATCCCATTATAGAGGCTGCATTCAGTGGACAGGAAACACATTTAAATATGTATAGGTTCATATACATATATACGGTACTGTGCAAAAGTTTTAGGCAGGTATGAAAAAATGCTGTAAAGTAAGAATGCTATCAAAATTTTAAAATGTTAATAGCTAATTAACTAAATGCAAAGTGAGAGGACAGAAGAAAAATCTAAGTCAAACCAGTATTTGGTGTGACCACCTTTTGCCTTCAAAACAGAATCAGTTCTTCTAGGTACACTTGCACAAAGTCAAGGATTTTGTTGGCATATAGTCAAATGCATGATTAAACAATTATACCAAACAGGTGCTACTGGTCATCAATATAATACATAAGTTGAAACACAATCATTAACTGAAACAGAAACAGCTGTGTAGGATGAATGAAACTTGGTGAGGAACAACTCTGCTAACAAGGTGAAGTTGCTGAAGGTAGTTTAATGTCAAAAGTCATACACCATGAGGCCTATTTATCAAAGGTCTTGCGGACATGATCTGACAGTGCGGATCAGGTCCGCAAGACCTCGCTGAATGCGGAGAGCAATACGCTCTCCATATTCAGCATTGCCTAGCAGCTCTTGTGAGCTGCTAATGCAACGCCGCCCCCTGCAGACTCGCGGCCAATGGGCCGCCAGCAGGGAGGTGTCAATCAACCTGATCGTACTTGATCGGGTTGAATAGTGGCGATTCCTGTCCGCCTGCTCAGAGCAGGCAGAGAGGGTTATGGAGCAGCGGTCTTTAGACCGCTGCTTCATAACTGCTGTTTCTGACGAGTCTGAAGACTCGCCAGAAACATGGGCCCACAAGCTCCATACAGAGCTTGATAAATGGGCCTCCATGACAAAACTGAGCACAACAACAAGACTCAAGGTAGTTATACTGTATTAGCAAGGTATCTTCCAGGTAGAAATTTCAAAGCAGACAGGGGTTTCCAGATGTGCTGTCCAAGCTCTTCAGAAGAAGCACAAAAAAACAGACAACTACAAGGACCATAGATGCAGTGGTCGGCCAAGTAAACTTAGTGCAGCAGATGAAAGACACATCCTCCTTACTTCCTTTCACAATCTGAATATCCAGCAGTGCCATCAGCTCAGAATTGGCATAAACCAGTGGGACCATGGTACATACATCTACTGTCTGGAGAAGTCTGGTCAGAAGCGGTTTTCCTGGAAGACTTGTGGCCAAAAAAATATATACCTTAAATGTGGAATCAAGGCCAGGCGACTCAACTATGCATGAAAATACAGTAACTGGGGGTGCAGAAAAATGGCAGCAGGTGCTTAGGACCTATGACTCCAAATTTGAAGTATTTGGCAAAAGGCAGTTAGTTCGACGAGGAGCTGGAGAGAGGTACAAAAATGAATTTCTGCAGATAATAGTGAACCATGGTGGAGGTTCCTTGAAAGTTTGGGGCTGCATTTCTGCAAATGCAGCTGGGGATTTGGTCAGAATTAATGGTCTCCTCAATGCTGACAAGTACAGGCAGATACTTTTCCATCATGCAATACCATCAGGGAGTCAGACATATGATTGGCCCAAATGTATACTGCAATGTGTCCTGAAAGTAATGTTATGACTCCCACAAAGCCCTAATTTCAACATCATTGAGTCTGTCTGGGATTACATTAAGAGACAGAAATAACTGAGGCTGCCTAAATCCACAGAACTGTGCGAGTGTACCTAAAATAATTGATTCTGTTTTCAAGGCATAGAGTGGTCAAACCAAATAATATTTTGATTTAGATTTTTTTCTTCTGTTCACTCACTTTGCATTTGTTAACTGATAAAAAAATATATTGACATCTCTATTTTTTAAAGCATTCTTACTTTAGATCATTTTTTCACACATGCCTAAAACTTGTGCACAGTACTGTATATATCTTGAGTATGTGATATCCTATACAGCTAAGGCAATCTCCAGGAAAAGTCACTTCAGGACCCCAAGATCTACAAATGGCGTGTTTTTATTTTTTATTTTAATATTTGATTTAAAGACACACTTGCACTGTCTTGTTTGTAACTAGCATTACAGGGGTCTTCATAACCGGTTTTAAAATGGGATTGCAGAATCTTGCGCCTATTAAGTGGAATGTACCTTTGTCACAGTAAAGTCAATAATGTAGGCAAACGCACTTTGAAGCACACTGTCGTGACTGTGTTAAAACATAGGGGGTGATTTATCTCAAGACCGCTGCTGCTTATCTCGTCCGCCACCTCTGAGGCGGCATTCAGCAATCTGCCCGATCGCATGCAATCGGGTTGATTGACACCCCCTGCTAGCAGCCAATTGGCTGCAAATCTGCAGGGGGCGGCATTGTTCAAGCATTTCTAGTGAAATTCTTGTGCAGTGATAAATTCTGACAGCATATACTGTCGGCATTTATTGATGTATGGCGGATATGATCGCTACAGCGGATCATGTCCGTCTGCACATTGATAATTCAGCCCCTTGGTGTTCATGGAGGTGTGTCCTCTATAAAACCCGGTCACAAAGGCACAATCTTGTTTGAAGGTCCCCTATGCAGCAGGTTCACACTTAACAGTTTCAGTTATGATAAAATCCAGTATAAGAAGATATTATAAGACCTTTCCAAATAAACCCATAGGGCCGGATTTAACAAGCAGCGGATGCTGCTGTGTCCGCCCAAGGTTTTAGGTCCACCTGAAACCTAAGTTAAGAAGCAGTGGTCGTAAGACACAAAGTGCATATATGTATATACTGGTCACTTTTGCTCAGTAGGAGCTGGTTGAGCCTTAGATAGTTTGCTTATAAAAATAATGTACATGTTTTAATAATGGAAATAAATTGGAAAGTTTTTTAAATTGCATGATTGATCTGAATCATGAGACTTTATTTTTTACTTTATTGTCCCTTTAAGAGGGGTGAATGGGCTATTATATTGTATTCAGGCAATTCAGGCAGAAAGCCAAAAGCTATTTTGGGAGCAAATTGCCAATACACTGTAATTGACACCATTGTGTCTTTAGTGCCGTCATCGGTAATTTACTGTGATTAATAAAACCAAAAGTTTGAATATTTATCAGTCCAATTAATCAAAGATACAATATGTGTAAGAATTTTTGGAAACAAGACACAGGGGTCAATTTATCAAGCTCCGTACGTAGCTCGATGCCCCGTGTTTTTCGAAACAGAAGTTATGAAGCAGCGGTATAAAGACCGCTGCTCCATAACCTGTCCACCTGCTCTGAGGCGGTGGACAGAAATCAATCCGATTGAATACTATCTGGTTGATTGACACCCCATGCTAGCGGCCGATTGGCCGCGAATCTGCAGAGGGCGGTATTGCACCAGCAGTTCACAAGAACTGCTGGTGCAATGAAAAATGTTGACAGCATGTGCTGTCTGCATTTATCGATGTGCAGCGGACATGATACGCTACATTGTATCATGTTCGCTCGCACTATAATAAATTGACCCCTTATACTTAAATCAATCTTCATATTAAAGGGACAGTCTACACCAGAATTTTTATTGTTTTAAAAGATAGATAATCCCTTTATTATCCATTCCCATGTTTTACATAACCAACACAGTTATATTAATATACTTTTAACCTCTGTGATTATCTTGTATCTAAGCCTCTGCAAACTGCCCCTTTATTTCAGTTCTTTTGACAGACTTGCAGTTTAGCCAATCACTGCCTGCTCCCAGATAACTTCACGTGCACGAGCACAGTGTTATCTATATGAAATACGTGAACTAACACCCTCTAGTGGTGAAAAACTGTTCAAATGCATTCTGAAAAGAGGTGGCCTTCAAGGTCTAAGAAACGAGCATATGAACCTCCTAGATTAAGCTTTTAACTAGGAATACCAAGAGAACAAAGCAAAATTGGTGATAAAAGTAAATTGGAAAATTGTTTAAAATGACATGCACTATCTGAATCATGAAAGTTTATTTTGGCCTAGACTGTCCCTTTAATAGAGGGACATATAAGAAAATCTTGTATGATCACTTGCAATACAAGATCTGTGAAACTAAGAGGAAGCCTCAAGGCAGACAACTCTTTTCAAACATTTTGATAAACTATCCCTGTAACTAGTCTACATGTCTGCAAAAGAGTGTTTACTATCTTGTCAGAAAAACATTATTTTGTAACAATCAGGAACTAAATAACCAAGCTGTCAGTGTAAGCACTTCCATGTCATTTCAAAGCCAGAGCTACCAGCTGCTAGTCTTTCATCATCCTCTACATCAGTGTTTCTAAACCGCAGTCCTTGCGCACCCCCAAAAGGTCAGGGTTTCATTATAGCTGAACTAGAGCACAGGGGAAATAATCAGCTGATCAGTTACCATGGTAACTAACCTGCTCTCACCCATCAGCTGATTATTTCACCTGTGCACTAGTTTAGCTTTAAAGGAATAGTCTAATCAAAATAAAGCTTTCATGACTCGGATATAGCAGCAATTTTAAGCAACTTTCTAATTTACTCCTATTATCAATTTTTCTTAATTCTCTTGGTATCTTTATTTGAATGTAAGCTTAGGAGCCGGCCCATTTTTAGTTCAGCACCTGGGTAGTGCTTGCTGATTGGTGGCTACATTTAGCTACCCAAAAATGGGCCAGCTCCTATTCTTACATTCTTGCTTTTTCAAATAAAGATACCAAGAAACTTAAGAAAAATTGATAATAGGAGTAAATTAGAAAGTTGCTTAAAATTGCATGTTCCATGTGAATCATGAAAGTTTAATTTTGACGAGACTATCCCTTTAATGAAAACCTGGACTGTTGGGGGTATTTGAGGACCGCGTTTGAGAAACAATGCTCTACATAACTCAAAGAACTACTGAAATTGTATGTATAAAAGACCTATGTTTGTCTGAATCAAGTAATGCATAACAAATGCCTGTAGATACCTGTTTCTGGAACTATAACTTGGGGATCTGCTATGAAATTGTCAAATTGTTTTTCAATGAAAAAAAAAATCTGTAAGTTGTGGCTTAAATATAACAAATAAGACACATAAGGCATTACAGCTTTTCTAGTAAAAGTTTTATTTCAGCAGTTATATAGGTGGTAAAATATTATCCCTCTTTCATGGAGCTGAATGTTCTTGTAGACTGTAGATAAAGTATTCTAAAAATAACCTGGCTTCTTAGGTAGAAAAAGCCAGGAACATTTGTAGAACCTTGTTCTTGTTCTCTTATCTGAGCTGCTTGCTTTATCATCATAAATATTTGTCTTAAAGGGACATGAAACCCAAACTTTCATGATTTAGGTAGAACATACAATGTTAAACAACTTTCCAGTTTACTTCTATTATCAAATTTGCTTCAGTTGTTTCTAAATGAGTACACGGGTGAACCAATAGTTCCGAATCTACTGAATAAATCCGAATTAGTTTGGATTTATTTGTTACATTCGAATGGCCATGGATTACACTAGTATTGTACAGTATATTAGGTTATATCACTCTGCTATGGGTTACACCTAATATACAGTACATAATACTAGTCTAATACACAACACATCCCACCTAACACATACCGAAATTCCGAATTTCCAAATCCAACCGAACCAAACCAGCCGAATTTATTCAAATCCGAATGAATCCGAAACGAATTCATTAAAAATTTTCTGAATTCGAATCGATCCGAACCGAAATTCGAAAAAACATCCGAATCGATACGAAACAAATTTTTCGGCCGTGCACAAGTCTAGTATATGTATGCAGCCACCAATCAGCAGCTAGAACATAGGTTCTTTGCTGCTCCTGAGCTTTCCTAGATAAACCTTTCAGCAATGGATAACAAGAGAAGGAAGCAAATTAAATAATATAAGTAAATTGTTTAAAATTGTATTCTCTGTCTAAATCATGAATGTCTAATTATGACTTTACTGTCCCTTTAATGGTCATATTAATGGACACATTGATTAATGTTAAATTGATAAGTCTCATACATAAAATTGTAGCAATAAAGTTGCAGAAATTGAGCTACGAATACCAGCAAGTCTTAATTTACATGTCTTAATTATTCCATTTTTAATGGAATTTGTAGGTATGAAGATTAGATTTAGATTAGAAGAGTGTACAAATATTATCATTAATAATTCATTTTTCTGTAAGCAAAAATGTTGCAAGATGAAGTATTACTGAGGAACCCTTAGTAGAAAATGGATTATTAGTGTTAAAGACAGAAAATCTAAAATGTTTTTTTATTAAAGGAACATTAAACACTAAATACATGCTAGATAGAATGATGCATTCAAAGAAAAGATTAGTCCATGGCTATAACATGTAGATGTATTTTTTAAAGTTTCATTAGTTGTTTAAAAAGTGACAAAATAAGTGTAAAGTTTTAGTGTCTATAAAACACTGGGAGCTGCCATGTTGTAACTTGTGTTACCTTCTCTGCTGTGGCCAATTAGGGACAGTTATACATAGGTCATTAGAGTGTGCAGCCAATGGTTGTGCTGGATTTAACAGTGTTCTGCACTTCCATTTCTAACAGGAACTGAAAACCTCACAATTTTACAATGGAATTACAGGCAAAGAGGACAAAATAAATAATGAAAGTATATTGTAGAGTTGTTTTATATATACAATTTATCATTTTATATTACCATCTCAAAGTGTTTAATGTCCCTTTAAGAAATACAATGTAGCTGTCTTGAATGCTATTTCTGTTACGAAGCATTGTGTAGCTTGCTGGAACTAAATGAATATGTGCTGGATAATATTTCTCTTTGTTAACCTTCAGTCACTTCTGGCTGGAACTATGGAAACTGCAGAAGATGTCAGAAAGCTAAAGGTTATTAAAAACCTTTTCTCTGCAAGTGTGTGTAGTAAGAAAAGGAAAATAAATGATGCGTGTTTCAGCCTATCAGATTTGTTTAAAGGGATAGTTTACCCAAA
The DNA here is from genome assembly GCF_027579735.1 of Bombina bombina. Taxonomy (NCBI): domain Eukaryota; kingdom Metazoa; phylum Chordata; class Amphibia; order Anura; family Bombinatoridae; genus Bombina; species Bombina bombina. The sequence continues at coordinate 787,396,427 of NC_069502.1, read as the reverse complement.
ATTGTTATCCTCTTAAAATTGTTCCCAATTATCTATTTAACCTAACCTGTATAAAATTGTCAGCAGAATAGTGGGGTGCAGGGTAGTTAAAGGGACACTATACCCACATTTTTTCTTTCATGGTTCAGATAGAGAATACAATTTTAAACAGCTTTTCAATTTACTTCTATTATCTAATTTGCTTTGTTTTTTAGATATCCTTTGTTGAAAAAAGAGCAATGCACATGGGAGAGCCAATCACATGAGGCATCTATGTGCAGCAACCTATCAGCAGCTACTGAGCCTATCTAGATATGCTTTTCAACAAAGAATATCAAGAGAATGAAGCAAATTAGATAATAGAAATCAATTAGAAAGTTGTTTAAAACTGCATGATCTTTCTAAACCATGAAAGAAAAAAAATGTGGGTTTCATGTTCCTTTAAGAAATAAAATGTTAATTTTCCATTGTTCTCTCTAAGTATTAAACTTTGGTTTACAGACAAATATAAGATAATTATATATTAACTGGAAGCTCAACCCATTGTAATAGGTTGTGGTTTAAAAGCACAAAGCCAGCTAATTCATATACACAAATCACCTGAAAATACAATTTCTTACACATTTTACACTCTGCAGCTGGTATAACAAGTCATTGAAAATACATTAAGGGAAAACATTTTTTTACAGTACATTGTCCCTTTAAGGTAGCTGTGGTGTGGCACACAATGAAGCAAGAAGCTTATATTCCTACATGCAGATGCATTATTGCTAGTCAGAAACAATAAAAAAATATTTACATTGAGCACCAAATATACCTTTAGAGTAGACCATCTGGACATGTATATAGAGCTCAAGGAACCTTTCACATGTATATACGTCCAAACGGTGATTCATGAATTCATATTAATTATTTAAAATATGTGAAATTGACACTTGGCATATTGAGTGTGATGGTTCACAATTTTACAATGGCCTATAAAACAATGAACTCACATCCCAGAAGCCAACTGTCAGGGTTTCGCTTTGTTTGTTGCTTGCAGCTTTCTGTCATGGCTGCCATTTCAGATTCACCTGTGTTTTCTCCTTGCCTGAAGCAAAATGTGTTACGCTGCTCCCTATACCCAGGCTCCCTCTTATGGCCAAACTGGATAACTTCATCAGAGAGAGACAGGTTACAGTCCCAGAATGATGATGTCATCACTTACTATTTAACTGCCTCAGACGTCCTGTGTTCCTGAATCCATTTATGACCTGGCTTGTTTGATGTCCCTTCTGGTTCTTGATCTCTGGCTTGTTCCTGACATCGCTGATCTCAGTGTTCCTGACCCTGGTTCATCTGACTACACGCTCTGGCTTTGACTCCTGGCTTGTCTTTTGGACTTATTATTTTTTAATTTTTTAATAAAGGTGTGATTAATTTAGCAATTTTAACGTCTCTGTCTGATTCCTGGTACCCCTTACACCAACTGCCTAAACTGCAACATACTCATGTATATGATACTCTGTTCTCTTTTTGTATGGGAGTGTATGTGTGAGAGAGAAAGAAAGAGAGAGAGATGGAAAGAAACATTATTTTTTTGCTGTAGGACTGATGAAATATGGGGGGGTTGAAACATTGAGGGTAGACAAAATAAGTTTTCCATTTAAATTTTATCCTTTATGTGAAATTTTTATGCATCTAGGCACAAATACCCTTGTTTTACCCCTGAATAATAATACAAATACAAAAGTAAAAAGTACTTTGTCAAGTACATATATACTTTTTACTATTGGAAAATTGTAAATCATTGCTATTCTCCTTGTGATAACGTGTATTTTCTAACATGCAGATTGTTACTGAAGTTATAATAGAAATTAGTAAGTAACATGGAGCATGGTATTTTAAGCAACTTTCTAATTTACTCCTATTATCAAATTATCTTTATTCTCTTGGTATCTTTATTTGAAATGCAAGAATGTAAGTTTATATGCCGGCCCATTTTTGGTGAACAACCTGGATTGTCCTTGCTGATTGGTGGATACATTCATCCACCAATAAACAAGTGCTGTCCAGAGTTCTAAACCAAGAAAAAAATCTTAGATGCCTTCTTTTTCAAATAAAGATAGAAAGAGAATGAAGAAAATTTGATAATAGGAGCAAATTAGAAAGTTGCTTAAAATTGCATGCTCTATCTGAATCATGAGAGAAAAAAATTTGGGTTCATCGTCCCTTTAAGTGTTGTAATTCAATACAGTTATAAATAGTTATTTTCTTACTAAATACCTGCATGTTATAATAAAACTGTATGTTAATTTAACTCTTTTAAACAGAATCTGAAACACACAAATAACTTTTTAACTTACCATAAACTAACAAAAAAAATGTTGGAATACATGAACTAGAAAATGGAAAATTATATTTCAGCACTTTCTGTAGAAGCAAAGTGGTCTATTCCAAAACATTCTGAAATCTTTAACAAATTAGAATTGAACTTCAGCCGGTTTTCATAGTAATGGAACACAACTTTGACTATGGATTGGAGCCTGAATGTCTATGTCTGTGGAATTTGGTACAGTAAGAAAAAAAAACAATAGTTAAGTACATGAATCATCTTTCCTGAATAATATTCAAGAATACAGACAGTATTTATTGTTAATTACTAAACTGCTGGCGCTTAAACATTTTCTGGAACTCTAAATATTTAGAGTACAAAGAGCCAGTGGATCTGTAAACCAAGGATGCTATAGGCCATTTGGCAGGTTATGTTGGGCTGTAACCATGGTAACCCAAATCAATGAGCTTCAAATAAGATTTTTTGCCATGACCTTTTCACATTCAGTACTACTCAGATATTCATAAACATACTAAAAAGCCTTTTGGGTGTAGAAATAGATATAATCTGCATGTATTGTGTTTTATATTTGCAGTTTAGTTTCTTTCATCAAGGAAATTAACCCCTGCAAGCCAGCATGAAAGTTTTAACATCAGAACAAAGTTCTGATGTAAACACTTGCTAAAAAAATGAAATCATGCGATCTTTGATACGATCACCTGATTTCAAGGCAGAGATAAGATCATGGGGGACTGTCTATGCTGCTAGGCACGCCCCCAGTCTGATTCTTGCTTTCGTCATAGGGGAGGCTGCAGGACGCCATATAAGGTAGGGCGTTCCATGCTGTTCTCACAGCGTTAAGCCCAGCAATGTTAAGACGGCATAAAATGTCCTAGCCACGTGAAGATGTTGAATTAATTGCCCTTTTTTGTTTTAAAATAATGAATTAAAGGGACATAATACTCATATGCTAAATCACTTGAAACTGATGCAGTGTAACTGTAAAAAGCTGACAGGAAAATATCACCTGAGCATCTCTATGTAAAAAAGGAAGTTATTTTACCTCACAATCTCCTCAGCTCAGCAGAGTAAGTTCTGTGTAAAAAGTTATACTCAGCTGCTCCCAGCTGCAGGTAAAAATTTTTTTTAAAAAAAATGAAGAAATGAACAGCAGCCAATCAACATCAGCAGTGCTGAGGTCATGAACTCTCTTACTGTGATCTTATGAGATTTGACTTAAAGGGACACTGAACCCAAATTTTTTTCTTTCGTGATTCAGATAGAGCATGCAAGTTTAAACAACTTTCTAATTTACACCTATTATCAATTTTTCTTCATTCTCTTGCTTTCTTTATTTGTAAAAGAAGGCATCTAAGCTATTTTTTGGTTCAGAACCATGGAAAGCACTTGTTTATTGGTAGGTGAATTTACCCACCAATCAGCAAGAACAACACAGTGTGTTCACCAAAAATGGGCCGGCATCAAAACTTACATTCTTGCATTTCAAATAAAGATACCAAGAGAATGAAAAGAATTTAATAATAGGAGTAAATTAGAAAGTTGCTTAAAATTGCATGCTTTATCTGAATTACGATAGAAAAAAACTGGGTTCAGTGTCCCTTTAACTCTCATGAGATTTCATTGTAAACTTCCTTTAAACTGAATAGGGAAATAACATGAGAGTGCACGAGGCTCATCCCTTCGGCTGTCCCGGGACAGACATACTAATATGCTGCTTAGAAATCCTTTACAATTGGATGTGGCTACTGAGGAACTTTTGAGGTAAAATATCTTTCTTTTTTACATAGAGATGTTCATGTGATATTTTCTAGTCAGCTTTTTACAGCTGTGCTGCATCACTTTCAAGTGTTTAAAAAATTGGGTATTATGGCCCTTTAAACCCATAAAAAAAATTCAGAGAGCAAATTAGGTTTTATTAACAATTGTATTTTTATTGGAGACTTGAAGGATATAAAACCCAAACATTTTCTTCTGGGATTCAGACAGAGTATACAATTTTCCAAAAAGTTTCCAATTTGCTTTTATCAATTTAGTTTCTTTTCTTGGTAGTCTTTATTGAAGGCAAGAGGCATATATATGCAGTCACCGATCAGCAGCCAGCTCACAGCTTCTGAGTCTACCTAGGTATGCTTTTTAGCAAAGGATACCAAGAGAACAAAGCAAAATAAGATAAAATAAGTAAATTGGAAAGTTGTTTAAAATCTGAATTTTGAAAGAACCATTTTGGGTTTAGGTGATTCAGACAAAGCATACAATGTTTAAAAAGTTTCCATTTTGCTTCTATTATCAAATTTGTTTTATTACCATGGTATTCTTTGTTGAAGAGATACCTAGGTAGGTTTCTGGAGCAATCTATGGTAGGAAATGGTAATGACATATAGAGCTCTAGCAAACAGATAACATTCATGCAAAATAGCTGCCAAATAGTGCTCCAGACTTGTGCAAGTTAGTGCGCTAGTGAAAGGCTCAGGCAAGCTACCTTTAGGACTTCAGATATTGTGACCACAATAACTCCCTCTTCCCATCGATTTCTATGGGGCGAGCTAAAGAAAGCCTTTTCTATTTATTGCTCATGCACTAACCAGAAACTGTGCTAAAGCCAAAGGTGCGTTAGGAATACTTCCAATTACTATGTTCTTCACATAGAAGAAAATATTATTCATATATATATATAAAAATAAATTATAATACAGGTATATGAATTTTTTTTTTAAATATTTATCTATGCCTATATATATATTAAAGTTAAGTTAACATAGGAATTTCGAGTATTTCTATTAAAAAATATTAAAACATAAAAAATGATTAAAATGATAATGCATGTTTCAAGGTGTTTGGAAAATTCAATAAAATTATCAGGTAGATTACGAGTTGTGCATTTGTCTTTTAACGCTGAAAATTTTTGAAATTTCAGCGTTAAAACAGCAACGCAGTCATTACAAGTCTTGTCGGTATAGCTGTATCGCAAGACTTTTAGCCTGTAACGCAACGTCTGTCCTGCACTCTTTAAAATTAAGAGTTTTGCGGTCAGGCTAAAAAGCTTGCGTTACACCCTATAATGACAAGATCCATACCGCCATCTGAGACCAGTAGTTAGAGTTTTACGCAACAAAACTGTTGTATAAAACTCATAACTAACCTGTACACTAAAAGTACACTAACACCCATAAACTACCTATTAAACACTAAACCGAGGCCCTCCCGCATCGCAAATTCTATATTAAAGTTATTAACCCCTAATCTGCCGCTCCCGACATTTCCGCAACTAATAAAATGTATTAACCCCTATTCCGCCGCTCCCCGACATCGTCACCACTATAATAAAATGATTAACCCCTAAACCGCCGCCCTCCTGCATAGCAAACACTATTTAAATATTATTAACCCCTAATCTGCCGTCCGCCCACATCGCCCCCACTATACTAAAGTTATTAACCCCTATTCCCCAACACCGCCGCCACTACAATAAACCAATTAATCCCTAAACCGCAAGCCCCCCACAACAAAATATACTAAATTAAACTATTAACCCCAAAACTAATAGCCCCCCACATCGCAATAAACTAATTTAAACTAGTAACCCCTAAACCTAACGCCCCCTAACTTTATATTAAAATTACAATTTCCCTATCTTAAATTAAAACTTGCCTGTCAAATTAAAAAAAATGAAGTTTAACAATTAAACTAATATAACTATTAAACTAAAATTAAACTAACTAACAATTAAAGAAAACTGAAATACACATTAAAAAATCCTAACACTACTATAAAAATTAAAAAGTATCTAATTACAAAAAATAAAAAATACTAAATTACAAAAACCCCCACTAAATTACGAAAAATAACAAACGAAATTATCAAAAATAAAAAAGAATCTAACCTAATCTGATAGCCCTATTAAAATAAAAAAGCCCATCCAAAATAAAAAAAAACCCTAGCCTACAATAAACTATCAATAGCCCTTAAAAGAAGGGCCTTTTGTAGGGCATTGCCCTAAGTTTAACAGCTCTTTTACCTGTAAAAGCTAACTCTAACAAAAACCTAAACTACCCATTGCCCTGAAAAGGGCATTTGTATGGGCATTGCCCTTAAAAGGGCATTTAGCTCTTTTAAGAAAAGCCCAAACTCTAAACAAAAAAAAAACGCACCCAAAAAGTTTAAAAAATCCTAACAGTAAGCCCCGAAGATCCACTTACAGTTTCTGAAGTCTGGACATCCAGGCAGTGAGAAGTCTTTATCCAGGCAGCGAGGTCTTCATCCATCCAGGCGTATCTTCTATCTTCATCCATCCGGACGGCGTCTTCTATCTTCATCCCGGCGGCATCTTCTTTCTTCATCCCGGTGCCTTCTTCTATCTTTACTTTGGCGGCGCGGAGTGGGTCCATCCTGAAGACATCCAGCGTGGAGCATCCTCTTCATACGGTCGCCGCCGTATACTGAATCTTCAATGCAAGGGAGCTTTTTCAAAATGGCGTCCCTTGCATTCCTATTGGTTGATTTGATTTTATTCAAATCAGCCAATAGGATGAGAGCTACTGAAATCCTATTGGATGTTAAAATCAGCCAATAGGACGAGAGCTACTGAAACTCTATTGGCTGATTTGAACAAATGCCCTTTTCAGGGCAATGGGTAGATTAGATTTTTTTAGATAGTTTTTTTTTATTTTGGGGGTTTGGGGGTTTGTAATGTTAGTGGGTCTCTGTATTTTTATTTAGAAAAAGAGCTGATTTCTTTAGGGCAATGCCCACAAAAGGCCCTTTTAAGGGCCCTTGGTAATTTATTATAGATTAGGTTTTTTTTTTTTTTAAAGGGTATTAGAATAGGAATCATTTTTATTGTTTTGGATAATTTCGTGTCAGGATTTTACCATTCTGTACCTTTAACAACTAATTATCATACTGCTATTTAAGGCTCCACCTACTGTTGAACGTTGCTTGGTAATTTGTTCAGTCACCCACTGTTCCTGAACACTTCGCACCCAGCTATTCCCTCCTGTCTAAGTTGGGATTTCCTGCTTCTGATGCTAGTTCCTGTTACTCAAGTCTTGTGGTTTTGCAGCTCCACAACTTTGTTCCTGTCTCTCTCGCTGCTTGCTTCCTGCTTACTCGCATGCTGGTCCGTTGGCGTGTGACGTCACTAGGTGAAACCGCAGCCGCCACACACTCTCACTGAATCTCGGCACACGCTGTGTGCATTTCTTCTCCGGTAACTCCGCTTCTGCTCCACTCTGAGGATACTATTTGGGAAGTCGGTTTGTATATAATATCATCTGGATTACCGGTCTGTATTACCAATTTACAAATAAGGATATCTTTCCTTTCATGTCATTTGCTACTGCTTGCCTCAAATAATCAAGTAATCAAGTCTACCTGCCATACTAAGCTATTAACCAGTTTATCTCATGCACTTGCTGTTACATGTACTATTCCGCTTGTGATTCACTATATTGACTTGCACAGTGACTTTTGCCGTATCTATCATTTGCCTAAATAGCACTACTCCATTTGCATTAACCTCTGATGAACTTTATGTGCTTAAACTGACTTTAACCAACGAAGCTACTCTGCACAACTCTATCTAAAGTGTGTGTGTGTGCCTGTGCAAGTTATGTAAATATTTTATATGTGTGTGATGCGAGTCTACAACTCATTTGGATGTGAATAAGCTTCTCACTAAACTTTGGATTCTGAGTTATCCTACATTACCATACTATATTACTGTTTAGCTCATATCCAACTCCTTTTGGTATACCATCTTCACTCTGTATCCTACAGTAGTGACCCTCAGATCTATGAGCATAACAGGGTTCACACAAGTTAGATCTTAGTGAACCCGAGGTAAGGTGTGAGACTGAGTGGTCCTGCATGAACAAGGGTACTAGTTCATACTTAAACATTACATATTACCAAGCCTATAAAGATAACTAGTACTTTGTTTAATGGATATAACAGAGCTTTACAATAGGGTTGGCTCCCTAGCTCAAAGTATGGATCACATGATACAGGGACTAAGGGAGATACAATTGGAGAACCAAAATATCAGAAAATTCATAAATGAGCAGCTTGCCAGTAAACCTCCTGTAGCTGAAAATTCAGCTGAACCTTTAATTAGCCCTCCTGAAAAATTCTCTGGGGAGAGAGCTTTATTCAGGGATTTTAAGAACTCTTGTACACTGATGTTTACTCTGAAACCTAAATCATATCCAACAGATAGGGTCAGGGTATTAACTGTTATCTCATTCTTACGTGGTGAGGCCAGGTCTTGGGCTAATACCTATTATGAAAAGGATGATCCCATCTTAAATTCTCTCGATGCATTTTTTTCTGCCATGTCTCTGCTTTATGAGGATCATAATAAACAGAACACAGCAGAAACAGCTATTAGGTCCTTACGTCAAGGGAAGAGAGTCGTGGAAGAATATATCACAGATTTCAAGCGTTGGGCACCAGACACTCAGTGGAACACTCCAGCCTTAAGGAATCAATACCGATTAGGTCTCAGTGAAGCAATAAAAGATGAGCTTGCACGTGGTATCATTCCTGATGATTTAGAAGCCCTCATGACACTTAGCATTGGTATAGACCGAAGATTAAGGGAAAGAAAATCTGAAAGATCCTTCAGTGATGCAAGTTACAGAAAACTACCCACTTATCATGCTACACCTTCAACCTTGCCAGCAAGGTCCCTTGATGAACCTATGGATGTAGCAGTGATTCGTGCTCCTCTAAAACCAGAAGAAAAAGCTAGGCGCAAATTATTGAACCTTTGTTTATACTGTGCTGACAAAGATCACACTGTTAAGGATTGTCCGATACTTCTTCGCCAAAAGAAGGGTAAGACACCTCCTAGTTATCATATAATCAATATGGTACATGATTTCACTTCTCATTTGTCCCTTCCTCTCTCCCTACAGTGGCATCACCGGAAGATAGACGTACAGGCCGTAGTTGACTCTGGCGCATCTGGGAATTTTGTAGATATTTCTTTTGTTGTTAAAAATAAGATCCCACTAATAAAAAAGAGTGTTTCACTTGCTATACGTTTGGTTGATGGCTCACTATTCAGTTCAGGTCCAATAACACATCACACCATTCCTATTTCTGTAGTAACTAAGTCTGGTCATATTGAGCAATTGTCTTTCGATGTACTTCCCACTTCAGTATATCCTATGATACTTGGTTTGAACTGGTTAATAAGACACAACCCCACTATTTCATGGTGTGAGGGGTCTGTGATATTTGATTCAGCATTTTGTAAACATTCATGTTTTACCAAACACTCTTTATACCATTTATCTGTCAATGGCCTACCTGAATGTTACAAAGAATTTAGTGACGTTTTTGATAAGGTTGAGGCAGACACACTACCACCACACAGGACGTATGATTGTCCTATTGATCTCATACCAAACAGTACCATACCTATAGGACATATATATCCTCTTTCTGAGCCAGAATTAGCTCATTTAAAAAATTATTTGGATGATAACTTAAAAAAAGGCTTCATTAGACCCTCCACATCCTCAGTTGGAGCTTCTATGTTTTTTGTTAAGAATAAGGATGGTAGTCTCCGTCCAATCATTGACTATAGGCAACTTAACAAATGTACAAAGAAAAATAGATACCCCCTGCCTCTCATTCCTGAACTAATTGAACGGTTACGTGGTGCTGTAATTTATACAAAATTGGATCTTAGAGGTGCCTACAATTTGATTAGGATGAGAGCAGGGGATGAGTGGTTAACAGCCTTCCGTACACGTTACGGCCTTTATGAATACACTGTAATGCCGTTTGGTTTATGCAACGCACCGGCGACGTTTCAGTGTTTCATAAATGATGTGTTTCATGATCTCTTAGATGTATGTATTGTCATCTATCTGGACGACATTCTTATATTCTCGGAATCATACGAAAAACATGTGTCACATGTAAAGCAGGTTTTACTACGATTAAGAGCTCATCGTCTTTTTGCTAAGCTGGAAAAGTGTATATTCAATACAGATACAATTTCCTTTTTAGGATACAACATATCCCCTCTAGGTATCTCCATGGAATCTAACAAGGTGGATGCTATAACCAATTGGCCTGCTCCCCGTAATAAGAAAGAAATCCAGAGATTCTTAGGGTTCGCGAACTTTTATCGCAAATTCATTAAAGGGTTTTCACATATTGTTCAACCCTTGACTTACTTAACACGTAAACATATAAAATTTGTTTGGAATCAGTCAGCAGAAGATTCTTTCATTAGTCTGAAACAGAAATTTATTACAGCTCCGATTCTACAGTTCCCAGATCCCAGTTGTCAATACACCCTGGAGGTTGATGCTTCCGAGTATGCCCTTGGGGCAATCCTTTCTCAAAGAAAGTCTCCAACAGAACCTCTTCACCCAATATCTTACTACTCCAGAGTAATGACCTCTGCAGAAATGAATTATGGTATTGGTGATAAGGAGCTACTTGCTATCAAATCCGCCCCGGAGTTCTGGAGACATCTTTTGGAAGGAACACAACACCCTATTCTGATATATACTGACCATCGGAATCTTGAATTTCTGAAATCTAACAAAACCCTGACTTCACGTCAAGTCAGGTGGAGTCTTTTCTTTTCACGATTTGATTATATCATAACTTATAGGCCCGGCTCCAAAAATCTCAAGGCAGACTCTCTTTCTCGGAAGGATCCGAAACCTTCACATATAGAAACACCTGAATCTATCATACCTCCAGACAGAATAATCTGTTTAACTACCAGCTTTAAAACCACCCTAAAACAGCATCTCTCTCAGGACTCATCTTTGCAGCAACTTGGATTAAACAAACATCAGGACGGTTTGTACTACCATGACAATCTACTTTATATACCTGAAGCTCTTAGGGATGAGATTGTTGGTTATGCTCATGACTCACTATTAGCAGGTCATCCTGGAGTTCATAAAACATTGCATTTATTAAAGAGAGATTACTGGTGGCCCAAAATGAATGACACAGTCACTCGATATGTACAAAGTTGTCCCACATGTACCACTAAAAAACACCCACATAACCGCCCTTATGGTTACCTTCTTTCGCTTCCAATCCCAGACAGACCTTGGACAGACATCGCCATGGATTACATAGTGGACTTACCATCTTCATCAAATTTCAACACCATATTAGTGGTGGTTGATTTGTTTTCTAAAATGGCTCATTTCATCCCCCACAGGGGTCTTCCAACAGCTTCAGAAACTGCCTCTCTATTCTTAAACAACATAGTGAAACTTCATGGATTGCCTAAATCTGTCACTACGGATAGGGGGTCACAATTCACATCCAGGTTCTGGACCCAGCTATGTCGTACCCTCAACATCTGTAGAAGACTTAGCTCAGCCTATCATCCCCAGACAAATGGGCAAACGGAAAGAACTAATCAGTCACTTGAGCAATATCTCCGCTGCTATTGTACTTTAGAACAAGATAATTGGCATTCACTGTTGGCCACTGCCGAATTTGCTCATAACAACTCACTACACTCCTCAATGAAAACCACACCATTTTTCATCAACTATGGGTTTCATCCATCGTATCATCCTACCTGTACGTCCGATTCTACACTTCCAATGGTAAATGATACAATCAATTCCATTGCTAATGGTTTTGCTTCTTTAAAAACAGTATTAGAAGTGGCACAAACTACCCAGAAGCATCATTATGATTTACGCAGATCTAAACCTCCAGATTATGCTGTTGGCGACAAGGTCTGGCTTAGTACAAAAAACCTACGTTTAAAGATTCCTAGTAAAAAATTAGGTGCATTGTATTTAGGTCCGTATGAGATTATTAAAGTAATCAATCCTAATGCCGTGACTCTACAATTACCATCTACTCTGAAGATACATCCAACGTTCCATGTGTCCTTGTTAAAACCCTACTCCTTGGTCAGGGGTAACTTACAGAGTTCTTCTGTTGTTCCTCAAGTCAGTGATGATGTTGAATATGAAATCGAATCTATCTTGGACTCCAGATACCTTCATGATCAACTACAGTATTTGGTAAGATGGAAGGGTTATGCTCCTGAGGAGGATTCGTGGGAGCCATCCTCAAACTTCTCTGCCCCCCAACTCCTCTCTCTGTACCACCGGAGAAATCCTGAACGTCCTGGTCCTTGATCCGCGGAGCGGCTCCTTGAGGGGGGAGTTCTGTCAGGATTTTACCATTCTGTACCTTTAACAACTAATTATCATACTGCTATTTAAGGCTCCACCTACTGTTGAACGTTGCTTGGTAATTTGTTCAGTCACCCACTGTTCCTGAACACTTCGCACCCAGCTATTCCCTCCTGTCTAAGTTGGGATTTCCTGCTTCTGATGCTAGTTCCTGTTACTCAAGTCTTGTGGTTTTGCAGCTCCACAACTTTGTTCCTGTCTCTCTCGCTGCTTGCTTCCTGCTTACTCGCATGCTGGTCCGTTGGCGTGTGACGTCACTAGGTGAAACCGCAGCCGCCACACACTCTCACTGAATCTCGGCACACGCTGTGTGCATTTCTTCTCCGGTAACTCCGCTTCTGCTCCACTCTGAGGATACTATTTGGGAAGTCGGTTTGTATATAATATCATCTGGATTACCGGTCTGTATTACCAATTTACAAATAAGGATATCTTTCCTTTCATGTCATTTGCTACTGCTTGCCTCAAATAATCAAGTAATCAAGTCTACCTGCCATACTAAGCTATTAACCAGTTTATCTCATGCACTTGCTGTTACATGTACTATTCCGCTTGTGATTCACTATATTGACTTGCACAGTGACTTTTGCCGTATCTATCATTTGCCTAAATAGCACTACTCCATTTGCATTAACCTCTGATGAACTTTATGTGCTTAAACTGACTTTAACCAACGAAGCTACTCTGCACAACTCTATCTAAAGTGTGTGTGTGTGCCTGTGCAAGTTATGTAAATATTTTATATGTGTGTGATGCGAGTCTACAACTCATTTGGATGTGAATAAGCTTCTCACTAAACTTTGGATTCTGAGTTATCCTACATTACCATACTATATTACTGTTTAGCTCATATCCAACTCCTTTTGGTATACCATCTTCACTCTGTATCCTACAGTAGTGACCCTCAGATCTATGAGCATAACAGGGTTCACACAAGTTAGATCTTAGTGAACCCGAGGTAAGGTGTGAGACTGAGTGGTCCTGCATGAACAAGGGTACTAGTTCATACTTAAACATTACATTTCGTTTGTTATTTTTTGTAATGGTAGTTTTTTTAAAAAATTTTTTAATTTTAGTGTTTTTTATTTTTTGTAATGGTAGGTTTTAGTGTAAGGCAGCTTAGGTTTTATTTCACAGGTAAGTTTGTATTTATTCTAACTAGGTAGTTAGTAAATAGTTAATAACTATTTACTAACTAGTCTACCTAGTTAAAATAAATACAAACTTACCTGTGAAATAAAAATAAAACTTAAGATAGCTACAATATAACTATTAGTTATATTGTAGCTAGCTTAGGTTTTATTTCACAGGTAAGTTTTCATTTAGTTTTAAATAGGTATTATTTAGTTAATAATTGTAACTTTAATTTAACTCTATTTTAATTATGTTAAAGTTATGGAGTGTTAGGGTTATGGTTAGGGTTAGAGGTTAATATAGTTTAATTTAGGTTTTTGCGACTTGGGGGGCTCGCGTTTTAGGGGTTAATAGGTTTATTTAGTGGTAGTGATGTGGGAGGCCAGAGGTTTATGGGTTAATAACTTTATTTAGTGGTGGCGATGTCCGGGAGCGGCGGAATAGGGGTTAATCGATTTATTATAGTGTGGGCGATGTTGGGGTGCAGGGGAATGGGGTTAATAATGTTAGTACAGTGGCGGCGATATCGGGAGCGGCAGATTAGGGTTTAATAACATTACGTAGGTGTCAGCGATGTCGGGGGCAGCAGATTAGGAGTGTTTAGATGTGGGGTTTATGTTAGGGTGTTAGGTTTATACGTAACTTTTTTCCCCTCATAGACATCAATGGGGCTGCGTTACGGAGCTTTTCATTCTGCGTTGCAGGTGTTAGGTTTTGTTCTGACACACTCTTCCCATTGATGTCTATGGGTAAAATGGTCATGAGCATGTCAAAACAGCGCTTGGATTTTGTGCGGTATGGAGCTCAACGCAACCATATCACACGCACAAGTCGACTGTTTGAAAACTTGTAATGGCAGCACTATGAAAGTTGAAATAATGCAACTTTTGTTGCATTCGTTAAATACACTCTATCGCGCATAACTTGTAATCTACCTGATTGATAGTTCTAATTCTTCCTTATTATTTTACATTATAAATCAAATACTATAAATGTGAAAGCTAAAACATGCTAAAGTATATGGTATAATGATAAAAACAAGAATTTGAAAATGTATCTTTAATTATGACTTCTTAGTTCATACCTTTTTAGCTGTTCACAAAAATAAATCAGAAAACTACTTTTAGTGGGTGTAACTGAACAATATATTTTGGTGCCTGATATGATCTAATGTCTGTATTCGATGATCAGTTTCTAAAATCCAACATGGAAATCATACACACAGGGGCCAATTTATCATCGGTCTGTCCGACATGATCTGCTCAGCGGATCATGTCTGACAGACATCGATGAATGCATCACTGCACAAGCAGTTCTTGTGAACTGCTTGTGCAATGCCACCCTTGCAGATTCGCAGCCAATAGGCTGCTAGCAGGGGGTGTCAATCAGCCCAAACGTATAGGATCGGGCGGATTGATATCCGCAGCCTCAGAGCAGGCGGACCAATTACGGAGCAGCGGTCTTAAGACCGCTGCTTAATAACTGCTGTTTCTGGCGAGCCTGAAGGCTCGCGCAGAAACAGGGGGCATCAAGCTCCATTCGGAGCTTGATAATTCGGCCCCACAGACTTTAAAACTTGACATATTAAAACTTTTTTCCTATTGATATATGCACTGAAACTGTATCTATTCATGAATTAGAACCTGTATTTTTTCACATGCTGATTTTTAAATTTGAATTAACAAATAATACTACGCAATATTGCTTTATGAAGTGCTGAAACCTTTGTTTTTGTTCACTATTGCAATTCTGTCCTAGTCTCCCACATCCCTATTAACCCCCCCCACCCCACATTTAAACTGCACTGTCTTGGCTACACCTTGGCAATTATCCCTAACCATGATCAGGCTCACACTGCAAAATTTACCTTAAATCTAACATGGAACTTAATCCCCTTTCTCGTTTTTTTAAATAGATCTTTATTAATTTTGTACAGATAAATTAAAGGGCCATTGTACACCAGATTATTCCTTGCATAAATGTTTTGTAGATGATCCATTTATATAGCCCATCTGGGAGTATTTTGTAACAATGTATAGTTTTGCTTACTTATTAATAACATTGTGCTGATTTTCAGACTCCTAACCAAGCCCCACAGTGTCAGATGTATAGACGCGTTTACAGACTCCTGCTGGCTCCTGTTTAAGTTATCTGTCTTTTCATATGCAGGGGAGGGGAGAGTGTCTGCTCCCAGCCCCTTTCACTGCGTGTCCCAGCCTAACCTCATCAACAGTGCTAAACTGGAAGCTTCTAAGTAAGTTTTTAAAAGGTTTTCTTTATAGTAGTGTCTATTACATGCAGTTATATGAAAATTGGTGTATACTGTCCCTTTAACAAAATATAGTAGTGGAATGGCAAAAAGAGCAGTAATATATGATGGGTAAGTATACAAGCTTCACAGTGGAAGTCAATTCAAGAGAAGACATTTTCTCTGCCTATCGATCAAATGTAACATACTTCCAATACTTTGTTTTTCATAGCACTAGTTATACAATTATTACAAATAGAAATAATGCAACATCTAAAGTAGAGATTTCGGGGTATATTTATCAAGCTCCGTATGGAGCTTGAAGCCCCGTGTTTCTGGCGAGCCTGAAGAACTGAAGAACTGCTGGTGCAATGATAAATGCCGACAGCAGATGCTGTAGGCATTTATCGATGTGCGGCAGACATGATCCGCAATATCTGATCATGTCCGCTCGCACAATAATAAATAGGCCTCAGAGAGCCTTGTCCCTAAATAAAAGAAGAGACCAAAAGAAAAGAAAGAGAGAAGAAAAGAAACATAGCCCCCAGTATCTCAGGTCTCTAAGCATCGTCCAACTTTACATTCACAGCTTCAGCCTAAAATTCCAACAGATAAAAAGGAATATGAACAATATAATAAAAATAATAGAAAATATAAAAAAAGATAAACAAATGTGACTCCCTTTTGGGAGATTTGGTGTACTTCTGTCAGGGTGCCAGGAATCAGACTGAGACGAGAAGTGCAAAAATAATCACACCTTTATTAATAACAAAGAAATAATAAAAGGTCCACAAGTCAAATAACAAGCCAGGAGTCAAAGCTAGAGCTGGTAGTCAGACGAGCTGAGTCAGGAGCCAAAGCAAGTAGTCAGACGAGCTGAGTCAGGAACCAAGAGGGACGTCAGACAGCCAGGTACTCACAAACAGGTCTGAGACAATGCAAGGGCAAAGCATACAGAACATAGGCCCTTTAAATAATAAGTGATGACATCCCAATTCTGAGACTGCAACCTGTTTCACATGGATGATGTACAACAGTCTGGCCATAAGAGGGCGTGCAGGAAATGAACAGCATCACACACTCTGCATCAGATTCAGCAAGAAAATGTAAGCAAAATGGCTGCCAGCAGCACATGGCAAACAAAGCGGGGAAAAAACCCTGACAGTACCCTCCCATCAACGACCCCTCCCCCGCGGGAGGACAAAAGGCTTATTGGGGAAACGGGCATGGAAGGCACAGAGGAGGGAGGTAGCATGAACATCAGAGGAGGGAACCCATGAACGCTTCTCAGGACCGTAGCCCCTTCAGGGAACCAAATACTGTACACGGCCCCTGGACAAACGAGAGTCAATAATGCTGCTGACCTCATATTCTTCATGGTTGTCAACAGAGATAGGACGGGGACGAGGCAACACAGTGGTAAACTGATTACAAACCAATGGTTTCAAGAGGGAGACCACATAATTAAACCAAGACAAAAATAGCGCCCATCTGGCCTGTCGGGGCGACAAACGTTTTGCTTCGGATAGATAAGTTAAATTCTTGTGGTCAGTAAGAATGAGCACTATTATGCTAGTACCCTCGAGAAGATGCCTCCATTCCTTGAATGCCAAAATTATGGCCAGTAATTCCCTGTCGCCAATTTCATAATTGTCTCCTCTGGAAACAATTTCTTAGAGAAGAAACCGCACGGATGCAAGGAACCGTCAGGCGTAGGACATTAAGACAAGAGGGCACCTACTCCAGTCTCAGACGTATCAACCTCAAGAACGAAAGGCAGGACAGGGTTAGGATGAGCCAGTACTGGAGCAGCAGCAAAGGCAGTCTTAAGACTATCAAAGGCCTTAATGGCAGTAGGTGACCAATGGAGTGGATCATTCTTTTTACGGGTCATGTCTGTGATAGGTTTGACCAAGGAAGAAAAGTTTTTAATAAACTTTCTATAGTAATTGGCAAAACCCAAAAAACGTTGAATAGAGCGAAGACCAACTGGGTGAGGCCACTGCAGAACTGCAGACAACTTGTCAGGATCAATGGAGAACCCTGCAACGGAGATCACATAACCTAGGAAGGTTACTTGAGTCTGATGGAATTCAAATTTCTCGAGTTTACAAAACAGGCCATTCTCACATAGTCTTTAAATAATAAGTGATGACATCACAATTCTGAGACTGCAACCTGTCTCACACAGATGATGTACAACAATCTGGCCATAAGAGGGCATGCAGGGAATGAGCAGCATCACACACTCTGCACCAGATTCAGCAAGAAAAGGTAAGCAAAATGGCTGCCAGCAGCACATGGCAAACAAAGCAGGGAAAAAACCCTGACAGTACCCTTCCATCAACTACCCCTCCCCCACGGAAGGACAAAAGGCTTATTGGGGAAACGGGCATGGAAGGCACGTAGGAGGGCGGGAACATTAACATCAGAGAAGGGAACCCATGAACGCTCTTAAGGACTGTAGCCCCTCCAGTGAACCAAATACTGTACGCGGCCCCATGACATATGAGAGTCAATAATGCTGCTGACCTCATATTCTTCATGGTTGTCAACAGAGATAGGACGGGGACGAGGCAACACAGTGGTAAACCGATTACAAACCAATGGTTTCAAGAGGGAGACCACATAATTTAAACAAGACAAAAATAGTGCACATCTGGCCTGTCGGGCGACAAACGTTTTGCTTTGGATAGATAAGTTAAATTCTTGTGGTCAGTAAGAATGAGCACTGATACGCTAGTACCCTCGAGAAGATGCCTCCATTCCTTGAGTGCCAAAATTATGGCCAGTAATTCCCTGTCGCCAATTTCATAATTGCACTCCACTGGAGACAATTTCTTATAAAAGAAACTGCACAGATGCAAGAAACCATCAGGCATAGGGCGTTGAGACAAGAGGATACCTACTCCAGTCTCAGATGCATCGACCTTAAGAACGAAAGGCAGGACAGGGTTAGGATGAGCCAGTAATGGAGCAGCAGCAAAAGCAGTCTTAAGACTATCAAAGGCCTTAATGGCAGTAGGTGACCAATGGAGTGGATCATTCTCTTTACGGGTCATGACTGTGATAGGTTTGACCAAGGAAGAAAAGTTTTTAATAAACTTTCTATAGTAATTGTCGAAACCCAAAAAATGTTGAATAGAGTGAAGACCAACTGGGCGAGGCCACTGCAGAACTGCAGACAACTTGTCAGGATCCATGGAGAACCCTGCAATGGAGATCACATAACCTAAGAAGGTTACTTTTGTCTGATGGAATTCAGATTTCTCGAATTTACAAAACAGGCCATTCTCATGTAGTCTCTGAAGTACCCGTGTGACATCAGAACGATGAGCCTCAAGTGTGGGTGAGTGTATGAGGATGTCGTCTAAGTACACCACAACACACTGTTGCAACATATCTCGTAGGAAATCATTAATAAATTCCTGAAAAACAGCAGAAGCATTACATAGGCCAAAGGGCATTACAAGATATTCATAATGCCTGCTCCTGGTGTTAAATGCTGTTTTCCATTCGTGGCCCTCCTTAATACTAACGAGATTGTACGCTGCTCTCAAATCAAGTTTGGAGAAGACCGTAGCTCCCTTGAGGCAGTCAAAGAGTTCCGTAATGAGCGGAATAGGGTAAGCATTCTTAATGGTAAGACGATTAAGACCCCTATAATCGCCGCATGGTCTTAACTCGCACCCTTTTTCTTCACAAAGAAGAAGCCAGCCCCTGCAGGAGAGCAGGATTTGTGGATGATCCCCCGCGACAGAGCATCGGCAGCATACTCCTCCATTGCACAATTCTCCACAACAGACAGAGGGTAAACCCGGCCCTGAGGAGGAATGACTCCGGGTTGCAGGTCTATGGCGCAATCGTAAGACCGGTGAGGAGGCAACGTCCAAAATGTCTAGAAACTCTCGGTACTCCTCTGGTAATTGAGATACCAAAGAAGTGCACAAAACTTTGATTTCCGAAGACAAGTGGAAATACATTGTGGAGACCATGACAAAATTTCGGACCTGTGCCAGTCGAGACTGGGATTGTGCTTTTGGAGCCAGGGATAACCCAGAACAACCAGAAAATGCGGAGAGTTAATCACTGGATACTGGAGGGTTTCAAAATGGAGAGCCCTAACAGCCATGGATAACGGACCGGTTTCATGAGTAACGAGTGCAGGCTGAAGGGGCCTGCCAATAGTAAGTGGAACGGACCGAGGCAATACAGGATTGTAGTGCTTTGATATAAAAGCACTGTCAATGAAATAGCCTGCAGCACCGGAGTCAACAAGAGCCTGGGTAACTATGGAGGAGTACAACCAGGAAAGGACAACCGTGACCAAAGGTTTCTCCTTTAGCGGTTCCGGGGACAAGGATAAACCACCCAAGGATTGCCCTTGACAGGACCTTAGGTGCGAGCGTTTCCCGGCCGTGTAGGACAAGACTTTAAAAGGTGGCCCTGTAACCCACAATAGAGGCAGAGCCCCTCCCTCCTCCTAAAGGCCCTCTCCGCCACGGAGAGACGTGTGAATCCCAAATGCATCGGCTCAGCAGTACCTGGTTACTCAGGACCAGGAGGCATGGGAGGAGAGGGAGGCATGGGTGGGAACAAACACATAGGAGACAATGGAACAGGAGGCTTCCGCAAGCACTCCTTGAAAGAGGGCCTCTCTGATGTCAATTAGGATAAAAAAAGAAACCCATGCCTCAAGATACTCTGGTAAATCTCTGGGAGGAACTTCATCTTTAATCGCATCAGAGAGCCCATGAAAGAAGGTGGCAACAAGGGCTTCATTGTTCCAGCCTACCTCTGCGGCAAGCGTATGGAACTCAATGGCATACTGAGCAACAGATCTCGTACCTTGCTGAATGGACATGAGTTGTTTAGCAGCAGAGGAGGAGCAAGTCAGAACATCAAATACCCTTTGAAAGGAGGCCACAAATTCAGGGTAATTTGAAATTACAGGTTTATTAGTCTCCCACAAGGGATTAGCCCAGGCAAGAGAGTAACGAGATGAGAAATCCCACCTTAGCTCTGTCAGAGGGAAACGCCTGAGGTAACATCTCAAAGTAAATGCCAACCTGGTTCAAAAACCCTCTGAACTGAATAGGATCACCTCCATATTGCTGAGGTAGAGGTGCAGAATCGGACATGCTCCTGGTAGGACTAGGTGCAGCAGCGGAAACAGAAGCAGCCATAACTTGTAGGACACTCTGGTCCAAATGTGCAGTGTGAGTCAGCAGAGTTTTCAGGGCTAGTGCAAATTGATCCAAGCAGTGATCCTGTTCATCCATCCTGGAACTGATGGTAGGTAAAGGTGGATTATTAGCACCATCAGGATTCATGGCTCTTGCGTAATGTCAGGGTCCCAGGAATAAGACTGAGACGAGAAGTGCAAAAATAATCACACCTTTATTAATAACAAAAAAAGTCCACAAGTCAAGTTACAAGCCAGGAGTCAAAGCCAGAGCTGGTAGTCAGACGAGCTGAGTCAGGAGCCAAAGCGAGTAGTCAGACGAGCTGTTTCAGGAACCAGGAGGGACGTCAGACAGCCAGGTAATACACAGGAACTCACAAACAGGTCTGAGACAACGCAAGGGCAATGCATACTGAACAGAGGCCCTTTAAATAGTAAGTGATGACATCACAATTCTGAGACTGCAACCTGTCTCACACGGATGATGTACAACAGTCTGGCCATAAAAGGGCGTGCAGGAAATGAGCAGCATCACACAGTCTGCACCAGATTCAGCAAGAAAAGGTAAGCAAAATGGCTGCCAGCAGCATATGGCAAACAAAGCAGGGAAAAAACCCAGACAACTTCCCACATACAGTGGGGCAAAAAAGTATTTAGTCAGCCACCAATTGTGCAAGTTCTCCCACTTAAGAAGATGAGAGAGGCCTGTAATTTTCATCATAGGTATACTTCAACTATGAGAGACAAAATGTGGATTCGAATACAGACAATCACATTGTCTGATTTGGAAAGAATTTATTTGCATATTATGGTGGGAAATAAGTAACAAACAAGAAAGATTTCTGGCTTTCACAGACCTGTATCTTCTTCTTTAAGAGGCTCCTCTGTCATCCACTCATTACCTGTATTAATGGCACCTGTTTGAACTTGTTATCAGTATAAAAGTCACCTGTCCACAACCTCAAACAGTCACAGTCCAAACTCCACTATGGTGAAGACCAAAGAGCTGTCGAAGGACACCAGAAACAAAATTGTAGACCTGCACCAGGCTGGGAAGACTGAATCTGCAATAGGCAAGCAGCTTGGTGTGAAAAAATCAACTGTGGGAGCAATAATTAGAAAATGGAAGACATACAAGACCACTGATAATCTCCTTCAATCTGGGGCTCCACGCAAGATCTCACCCCGTGGGGTCAAAATGATCACAAGAATGGTGAGCAAACATCCCAGAACCACACGGGGGACCTAGTGAATGACCTGCAGAGAGCTGGGACCAACGTAACAAAGGCTACCATCAGTAACACACTACACCACCAGGGACTCAGATCCTGCAGTGCCAGACGTGTCCCCCTGCTTAAGCCAGTACATGTCCGGGCCCATTTGAAGTATGCTAGAGAGCATTTGGATGATCTAGAAGCGGATTGGGAGAATGTCCTATGGTCAGATGAAACCAAAGTAGAATTGTTTGGTAGAAACACAACTCGTTGTGTTTGGAGGAGAGAGAATGCTGAGTTGCAACCAAAGAACACCATAGCTACTGTGAAGCATGGGGTGGCAACATCATGCTTTGGGGCTGTTTCTCTGCAAAGGGAACAGGACGACTGATCCGTGTACATGAAAGAATGAATGGGGCCATGTATCGTGAGATTTTGAGTGCAAACCTCCTTCCATCAGCAAGGGCATTGAAGATGAAACGTGGCTGGGTCTTTCAGCATGTCAATGATCCCAAACACACCACCTGGGCAACGAAGGAGTGGCTTCGTAAGAAGCATTTCAAGGTCCTGGAGTGGCCTAGCCAGTCTCCAGATCTCAACCCAATAGAAAACCTTTGGAGGGAGTTGAAAGTCTGTGTTGCCCAGCGATAGCCCCAAAACATCACTGCTCTAGAGGAGATCTGCATGCAGGAATGGGCCAACATACCAGCAACAGTGTGTGACAACCTTGTAAAGACTTACAGAAAACGTTTGACCTCTGTCTTTGCCAACAAAGGATACATAACAAAGTATTGAGATCAACTTTTGATATTGACCAAATACTTATTTTCCACCATAATATGCAAATAAATTCTTTCCAAATCAGACAATGTGATTGTCTGGATTTGTTTCCACATTTTGTCTCTCATAGTTGAGGTATACCTATGATGAAAATTACAGGCCTCTCTCATCTTCTTAAGTGGGAGAACTTGCACAATTAGTTGCTGACTAAATACTTTTTTGCCCCACTGTACCCTAGACCTCAATGTCCAAATTCACGTTGTTATTTCTAAAACAAACAAACATATAATCGCTAAAATATGGGCCCACATTCAATAATCCCGCTGTGAGCAATATCTAATTTCATTGCTACTGCGTCCCCTTTCTGACCAGTGATTTTCATAACAACTTATCTGCAAGTCTATATAAAATATAAAAACAGCATAAGTTAATATATCCAATAAATAAACAGTATTTTCTTCCAGAAGCACAAGCAGTTTTTTAAGATTTAGGATCCTAAAGAAAATAGCAAGAAATAGTCTAATTTTTTTGCTTTATGTATTTTAATCTAAAGGGTTCTAAGCAATAACCCTAATCATGGAAGGGCTAAAAAACTATCTATCATCTCTTACCCCTGACCTAGATACTATAAAATGATAAAATAAATGTTATAAACTATTATGCACGACTTCATTATCTCTGCTAGCTAGAAAGTGATCAAAGTAAAAAAAGATCAAAATAAATATAAAGATTATTTCAGGAGTATTTTCATGTATTTCAGCCCAATTTTTAACATATTCTTAGTGATTACAATTCATTTTTAAATAACTCTTCAACGGCTTTTTAAGACCATTTTTGCCTTTTCTAATACAATACCTCAAAACACTTCATAAAGCCCCAAAATGGCCTTTTGGAAACTTTTTCAAAAATTCCAATAGTATTTGGAATCTCTCTACTATGCTGCACATCTGCAAGATACCCTGAAATTACCACAAGAGACATTTTAGAGGTGTATTAGCATACATGGTATTGATGAATTAAAGCTCTATTCATCGCTGCTGTATAGTCCTTTTTTTGGGGCCACAACATACATTTACCTATGTATATGTTAGTTTATCTCAACAGCTAGAAATGATGTGTAGAAACCACTTTCTGTTAATGTTTGTTACTTGGGCCCTGATGATCAAAGCATTGTGGAAATGGCAATATTTTAAAAAGGGATCCATCGCACAATCAAGATTGCCTGTGAAATTTTCAAAAGGGCTGAAATCAGTGTTTGAAGGCAGTCTCGCTGAGGTGCGTTTTACTATATATGTCTGTGGCTGGCGATGCTTTTCTGACACTGGCGAAAGTTTAAAAGCAGCATTGTGTAATGTAAATGTTATATAACAATACAATTTACATCTGTCAACAGAAATTCAACCGCTTTTGTTACAATGCAATAATGAAAGTAGGGTGTCAATAATACACCTATGGGAGCCAATCAAAAGCAAAACGTTCCAAATATGTTAATATAATTGTCTGTAGACCCCTCAGATGATAGGCTCAACAATGGATAGCCAAAAAAACTCAACCCAACCTCTTTCAACACCAGATAACCAATCCAAAGATATATGGTTTTACATACAAGTACCATTTCTGATGTCAATAAATGTTATACACCCCTGTAATTAACACATTGAGTAGCTTATAGGAATGGCATGCATATTATACACATAGATGACTAAAAAGATACATTTAGACCAAAAATAACAAGCAGCTCTGAACTTAATCATAGGTAAAATGTTGATTCTATGTTAGTGGTGAATGTAAAATAACCCTCAATCTCTATCTAAAAAAACTAACAAAAATAATTGAATACTGTAAAAAAATAATAAAGTGTTTTTGTGTAATACATTATTTTATATATATATATAGAGTTATAAAAACAACAACTAATATTATAGACCATATAATCATATAATTGATTGGGTACAGAAACAACTTCTCTCTCAAGGACTAGGGGTGACGTCTGCATTCCAAAAAGGGTAGAAGACCATCCCAATGACCGAATTCCTTAAAGGGACAGTCTAGTCCAAAAAAAACTTTCATGAATCAGATAGGGCATGTAATTTTAAACAATTTTAAAATTTACTTTTATCACCAATTTTTCTTTGTTCTTGGTATTCTTAGTTGAAAGCTTAACCTAGGAGGTTCATATGCTAATTTCTTAGACCTTGAAGGCTGCCTCTTAAGAATGCATTTTAACAGGTTTTTCACCACTAGAGGGTGGTAGTTCATGTTTTTCATATAGATAACACTGTGCTCATGCACGTGAAGTTACCTGTGAGCCATCACTGATTGGCTAAACTGCAAGTCTGTCAAAAGAATGGAAATAAAGGGGCAGATTGCAGAGGCTTAGATACAAGATAATCACAGAGGTAAAAAATATATAAATATAACTGTATTGGTTATGCAAAACTGGGGAATGGGTAAAAAAGGGATTATCTATCTTTTAAATAAATAACAATTCTGGTGTAGACTGTCCCTTTAAACAGGCAATGCTCATAAGATACCCCCTTCAGATATGGGGGGACTATTGCAACAACGTCCTATGAAAGTACAGGTCATCGGCTCGGTTTAAAGCAAAACAAGAGCGAAGGTGTGTGTGTAACAAAACATAAACACACTGATGTATTATACCTAATATATATATATAAATATAATAAATCAGTGAATGTGAAAAAAAGCTTACTAAATCAAATAACAGTTCAATAAGCACTATAAACTATAATAATAAAAGATAGAATTAACTCATGAAAGTGGCAGAGCAGATAAGATCAACATTTTCATTTAATCCATTAGGATACAAAGTGTTCAAAGTTACTATCTAAATGTTTCCTATTCATTTAACTTTATTCATTTATCATCGGTCTGTCCGGCATGATCCGCTCAGTGGATCATGTCCGACAGACATCGATGAATGCTGACAGCATACGCTATCGGCATTTATCATTGCACAAGCAGTTCACCAGAACTGCTTGTGCAATGCTGCCCCCTGCAGATTTGCGGCAAATCTAGCAGGGGGTGTCCATCAGCCCGATCATATAGGATCGTGTGGATTGATGTCTGCAGCCTCAGAGCAGGCGGACAAGTTATGGAGCAGCGGTCCTTAGACCGCTGCTTCATAACTGCTGTTTCCGGCGAGCCTGAAGGCTTTGATACTATTTTTCGCCTCAATTTTTTCTGTTTTTTCATCTCTGTAATTTAGGGATCTGGGGCAATATCTACAGTAATCACAGCTGCCACATGATGCCAACCTACAGGGAGTTTAAGAAAGACTGTAATTTGTCTGGTCTATCAGAAGGTGCCAAGAAGGATTTTAAGGGGTCCATTTATTAATGTGCGGACGGACATGATCCAATATATTGGATCATGTCCACCGCACATTGATAAATGCCGACAGCGTATGCGCATTTATTATTGCAAAGCAGTTCTTGTGAACTGCTGGTGAAATACCACCCCCTGCAGATTTGCGGCCAATTGGCCGCTAGCAGGAGGTGTAAATCAGCCTGATCGTATTCGATCGGGCGGATTGCTGTCCGCCACTTCCGAGCTAAGGAGCAGCGGTCTTAGGAGTGTTGCTTCTTAACTTCCGCTTCAACCGGAACTGAAGCGGAGTGGGTCGGAGGCAGCATCCGCTGCTTCTTAAATAGACCCCTAAATGTTTTGCTTTGATGCATTTTACTTTTTTTATGTGTAGACACAACTTATCTTAATAATGGGTCTTTTTTTCAAAATTTGTAAATGTTTATCTATAATCTTATTAATTTTCCTTTTATCAGTGCTATATCTGGTAATCATAGAATCACTGTCAGCCAGATTACGAGTTTTGCGTTATGGCTGGCTCGCTAATAACTTGCAAGTTATTTCCACCGCTCACCTTTAATAGCGCTGCTATTAAAGGTTTGCAAAAACCCAGCGTTTTCAGGCGATATGGCTGCGTTGAGCTCCATACCGCACACAAATACCAGCGCTGCTCTGAGCTGCTTTGACGTGCTCGTGCACGATTTCCCCATATACATCAATGGGGAGGGCTGGCTAAAAAAAAGCCTAACACCTGCAATAAAGGAGCGTAAAGCTCCGTAACGCAGCCCCATTGATGTCTCAGGGGAAAGAAAATGTATGTTTAAACCTAACACCCTAACATAAACCCCCAGTCTAAACACCCCTAATCTGCTGACTCTAACATCGCCGACACCTATATTACACTTATTAACTCCTAATCTGCCGCCCCCAATGTTGCCGCCACCTACATAAATTTATTAACCCCTAATCTGCCGCCCCCAATGTCGCCGCCACCTACATAAATTTATTAACCCCTAATATGCTGCCCTCAACGTTAAAGCTCAATCCCATTGGCTGATTGCATCAGCCAATAGGATTTTCTACCCTTTAATTCCTATTGGCTGATAGAATTCTTTCAGCCAATCGGAATTCAAGGGACACCATCTTGGATGACGTCCCTTAAAGGGAACCTTCAGTGTACGGCTGGGACCGTATGAAGAGGATGCTCCGCGCCGGATGTCTTGAAGATGGACCCGCTCTGCGCCGGAAGGATGTAGATAGAAGATGCCGTCTGGATGAAGACTTCTGCCCGTCTGGATGATGACTTCTTGCCGCTTGGATGAAGACTTCTCCCAGCTTCATTGTGGACTTCTTGCCGCTTAGCTGAAGACTTTGCCGGCTGGATGAGGATGGATGTCCGGTCTTCAAAAACTGTAAGTGTATCTTCGGGGGTTAGTGTTAGGTTTTTATAAGGGTTTATTGGCTGGGTTTTATTTTTAGCTTAGGGTTTTGGGCAATGTAAAAGAGCTAAATGCCCTTTTAAGGGCAATGGGGAAGCTTAGGTTTATTTAGATAGGATTATATTTGGGGGGTTGGTTGTGTGGGTGGGGGGTTTTGCTGTTGGGGGTTGTTTGTATTTTTTTAAAGGTAAAAGAGCTGATTTCTTTGTGACAATGCCCCTCAAAAGGCCCTTTTAAGGGCTATTGGCAGTTTAGTGTAGGCTAGGGTTTTTTTTATTTGGGGGATTATTTTGATAGGGCTATTAGATAAGGAATAATTCATTTTTATTTTGTGTAATTTAGTGTTTATTATTTTTTGTAATTTAGAAAAATATATTTTTAAATTTAATTTATTTAATTTTATTGTAATGTTAGGTGTTAGTGTAAGGCAGGTTAGGTTTTATTTTACAGGTACATTTGTATTTATCTTAACTAGGTAGCTAGTAAATAGTTAATAACTATTTACTAACTAGTCTACCTAGTTAAAATAAATACAAACTTAGCTGTGAAATAAAAATAAAACCTAAGATAGATACAATATAACTATTAGTTATATTGTAGCTAGCTTAGGTTTTATTTTATAGGTAAGTATTTAGTTGTAAATAGGAATTATTTAGTTATTAATAATAGGTTTTATTTAGATTTATTTTAATTATATTTAAGTTAGGGGGTGTTAGGGTTAGGTTTAGGGGTTAATAGGTTTATTGTAGCGACGGAGTGGGTGGACGGCAGATTAGAGGTTAATTATATTTAAATAGTGTTTTTTATGCGTGAGGGCGGCGGTTTGGGGGTTAATAATTTTATTCTAGTGACGACAATGTCGAGGAGCGGCGGAATAGGGGTTAAAACATTTTTTAAGTGGCGGTGAGGTCCGGAGCGGCAGATAAGGGGTTAATAAATGTATTATAGTGTTTGTGATGCGGGAGGGCCTCAGTTTAGGGGTTAATAGGTAGTTTATGGGTGTTAATGTACTTTTTAACACTTTAGTTATGAGTTTTATGGTACAGTTTTGTAGCGTAAAACTCATAACTACTGACTTTAGATGGCTGTACGAATCTTGACGGTATAGGCTGTACCGCTCACTTTTTGGCCTCCCAGGCAAAACACGTAATACCAGGGCTATGGAAGTCCCATTGAAAAAGGATTTTTTTTAAAGTGCGGTACTGACGTTGCGTGACGGCCAAAAAAGTGTGCGGTACAGCTATACCTACAAGACTTGTAATAGCAGCGGTAGGGAAAAAGCAGCGTTATACTCATAACGCAAACTTGTAATCTAGCTGTGTATTAATTAATATTAACACCTAATTTCACTAAATTAATTTAACTAAAACAATATATAGTTGTTTTATCTTGTCTATTGATCCCACTGACAGATTCATAATCTTTTTCAATTAGATCTTTATGAAAGCCTTTTTCCAAAAATCCTTTTTTAATTATACTACTCCGAACTAAAAAATCCTCTTCCATTGTGCAATTTTTCTTAACCTTTAAAAATGTTTTTTAGGTATATTATTGATCAAATTTTTATCATGGCAGCTAATAGCATCTAGAAAGGTGAAAATGGTCTTTGTTTTCAAAGAATCACCATCAACAATGATTTCCAAATTCAAAAACTGAATTACACAAGGGCTACTGTTATAATAAAAAACAATACCTAGATTATTATTGTTCAGATAATTAAAGAAATTGTCTAGGGATAAAAGATCTTTAGTCCAGATGACAAACACATCATCAATATATCTTTTATAGATATTTAGACGGTCTAAATATATATGTTCTGAGCAAATGAGCTCATTCTCCCAGTCTGCTTGAGTGAGGTTGACAAAGCTAAGTTCAAATAGAATCCTCAAGTTTGTTGATACAATGGGGCCCATTTATCAAGTGCCGAATGGCCCCTGATGTCCCCTGTTTCTGGGCGAGCCTGTTTCTGCTGCTTGACTATTTTCGTTGCCGCATGTATTCTTGCGCAACAGCAACACACTAAAATCTGTGCAAATCCAGATTTTAGTGCATTGCTGGTGCACAAGAATAAATGCGGCAACGAAAATAGTCGAGTGGCACGAAAAGCCGCCTTCTTCCTCATTTGGACGTGAACGAAACCTCAGAATGCACGTATCTACTAGCCCATTTGATGGCAATTTTCTCAACCGTAATCCTGTAATTGCATATCTTTCAATTGAAAAGATAGCCCTTGAAACTCAAATCTCTTTATTTTTCAATTTATCATAATCATTAAATAATTCTATATTATCTGAATAAATATTATTAGTTTGTAGATTGGATTGATCAGTTACATCAAATACTTTTTCAATGTACTTAGTGCTTTTGTTTTTTCTTTTATGGAAACAATCCATAACGGCTGCTACTTGGAACCCCCCCAAAATATTTTTTACAACTCTTTAAAAAGCACCAATTATATAATAAATATCAATCAAAGATAATTAAACAGACACGACTCCTTGATTATAGCAGTTATAATATAAAAAAGAGAAAAACACTAAACATTATTCCTTCAAATGAGGAACAGGACAGCACTGAATAAAACCCCCAAATTAAAACAATAAGTTTGTATCAATTAATTTTTATTTTAATAAAAAAATATTTCACAATAATACAATATTAGTATGCATCATACAATACTTGTACTATGTATGTGGATATAACAATTATGAGTTGCAAAATCTGAAAATGCATCAGCAAAACTTCAGAGCACAACAGGATAACCAGACGGCAATTCCCCAAAGACTTACTACGCGTTTCTTGCATTATCAGGTGGTTTGAACTGCAGATGTGATAATATGAAAAAAGATCATGAATCTAGGTGACCAATTAGATTGATAGGTAAGTATTTTTTATTTCTAAAGCAGCACACTCTTGCTGCCAATATCAATATATTTGAAAGAAAAAAAATAAAGCTTACACCAAAATTGTGACCTTAGGACACTTCCATAGTAAGATATTCCTGCCCTAAAATACACTTAGTGGGGTAGATTTTTCATACCTGGATCAACATGATTCGCTATCGCATTTAATATTGCACAAGCATTTCTGGTGACATGCTTATGCAATACCGCCCCCTGCACATTCGCGACCAATCGGCCACTAGCAGGGGGTGTCAATCATCCCGATCAGAGGTGGCGGATGAGTTAAAGAGCAGCAGTCTTATGGCCGCTGCTTCTTAACTTTAGCTTCCAGCGACCCGGAAACTTGGGGAGTAGATTGCAGCATACGCTGCTTGGTAAATCTACCCCAGAATCTCATCAAAGCAGCACAACTATAAAATTAAAAAATTGGTAGACACATACCACCCTGTATACAAGGAGATTGCAACTTATTTAAACTGTATATATGATTAATTTCTACAGTATAGTCTGGTGTCTAAATGTAGCTACCAATCAGCAAGCGCTACCCAAGTGTTGAACCAAAAATGTGCTGGCTGCTAAGCTTACATTCTTGTTTTTTCAAATAAAGATACCAAGGGGTCAATTTATTAAAGTCTGTAGCGTATCATGTCCGCCAGACATTCGCTGAATGCGGACAGCATACGCTGTCCGTATTCAGCATTGCACAAGCAGTTCTAGTGAACTGCTCGGGCAATACCGCCCCCTACAAATTTGCGGCCAATCGGCCACTAGCAGGGGGTGTCAATCAGCCTGATCGTATAGGATCGGGCGGATTGCTGTACGCCACCTCAGAGGTGGCGTATGAGTTAAGGAGCAGCGGTCTATAGGCACGCACGGAAACAGGGTGAATTGTCCCAATTCGGCCAATAATAAATTTACCCCCAAGAGAACGAAGAAAATTTGATAATAGGAGTAATTTATAATGTTCCTTGAAATTGCATGCTCTATCTAAATCATGAAAGTTTAATTTTGATCACAATTAGATCTCTTTGTAGGCCCAAGCTGCTCTGCTTCACTAATTGAGGTTGCTTTAATACCACCATTTAAGAATATTAAATGATAATAAATATATGTAAAGTAATGAGTTAAAAGCAACCTACTTAGAATATATATATATATATATATATATATATATATATATATATATACATAATATATATATATATATATATATATACATATATACAGGTGGCCCTCGGTTTACAATGGTTCAATTTGCACCGTTTCAGAATAACAACCTTTTTTCCAGTCATGTGACTGCTATCGAAAAGCATTGAGAAGCAATGCATGGATTAAAATAACCAGTAGGTGGAGCTGTCCGCTTGTGTTGCAGCAAAGATATGCAAGCAAGCTGAAATTAATCAGTTTAACCAGACCTGAGCTATCAAGCAGCTTGCAAAGGAACAAGATCTTCCTGTCTATAAATCAGTCAAGATTGGAATGCATAGAAAGAACTGTTTGCAGAAAAATGCAAGTAAAGTCTGTGCTGTGTGATTATTTTATTAGGTTTATCATGCTGTTTAGCAAATGTTTTTGTTCATTTAACTTAGTTTAATTATATATTCTGTGTTGTGTTATTCTTTTATTAGGCTTATAATGCTGTTTAGCATTTAAAGTCTTCATTTCAAATCTTTAAAAATAATGTATTAGGTGTTACTATTTTGAGAGGGGCCTGATCATGTGCTAACTCCCTCACTTCCCATTGACTTACATTATAAACTGGGTTTCAATTTACAACGGTTTCAATTTACAACCATTCCTTCTGGAACCTAACCCCAGCGTAAACTGAGGGCTACCTGTATATATATATATATATATATATATACACACAGTATATAAAACTATAAACCTCTCAGCAATAAGGAATAATACAGTAAACAAACATGGTTTTCATTATATACTCTGACTTTACCACACAGATTGAACAGATTATGTAGTGACACAAATGGATCTTGCTCTGTTACCACCACGTTGGCGCCAAATGTTTTTGGGTTTATATAGGGCGTTGTAAAAAAATCTTTTGATAGTATGTGGTTAAACAAGTGTGATGAATACATTTGTTACACATGTTAATTTAGAACAGAAAAATGTACGATAGTCATAGCATGATAAAGGCCATGTTTATTTACACGATTATTTGGAAAACATGTTGTTTACAGGAAACAAATATTGGGCTAGATTACAAGTGGAGACACCCAGTGCTAAGAATAGAGCACGATCTGGTATTATTAGTGAATGGTAAATGGTAAAAAAGTTCACCAGAGAATCTTAACAAGGCCGCCATTTTTTAGCCGTATACTTTGAATGGATAGTGAAGAAAGGACTATTATCGCTCATATTACAGGTGATGATTTACATGTTGCACTCAAGCGTAATACTAAATAGCGCTGGGAAATGTAGTGCTGAAGTAATGTTTTAACGCTTGAATATATGTGTAACAAAATACATGTAAATTATATTGAAATAATGTATATCATTCATATTTTGACATATTAAAGGGACATTCCGGTCACAATTTAAAAGCACATAGATGAATTACATCTGTGAACAAAATATATTGCTATATACATGTATTGGCAAAAAAAGCTTCTAGTCAAAGTTATTACTGTTTTAGTGTTAGCATTTCTCTGCACGTGCATGTGAAGCATAGCTAAATATCCTCAGTGCACCAGCATTTTAAATACTGCAGTTGCTCAGAGCGCCAGTGGGGCTTGTATCATGTCAGCAATTAACAAATTGAGTCATTACCAGATGGTACAAGCACCTTAGGCTCTCTCTCAGCAGTGTTGTGTTTAAAATACTGGTGCACGGTGCTACTTAAAGGGCCATAATACCCAAATGTTTAAACACTTGAAAGTGATGCAGCATAGCTGTAAAAAGCTGATTAGAAAATATCACCTGAACATCTCTATGTAAAAAAGAAAGATATTTTACCTCAAAAGTTCCTCAGTAGCCACCTCCCATTGTAAAGGATTTCTAAGCAGCATTTTAGTGTCTGTCCTGGGACATCTGAAGGGACTAGCATCGTGCACTCTCATATTATTTCACCAATCAGGTAAAGGAAGCTTACTATGAAATCTCATGAGAGTTAAGTAAATCTCATGAGATCACAGTAAGAGTTCATGACCTCAGCACTGCTGATGCTGATTGGCTGCTGTTCATCTTCTTCATTTTTTTAAATTTGTTTACCTGCAGCTGGGAGCAGCTGAGTATAACTTTTACACAGAACCTTACTCTGCTGAGCTGAGGAGATTGTGAGGTAGAATATCTTCCTTTTTTACATAGAGATGCTCAGGTGATATTTTCCTGTCAGCTTTTTACAGTTATACTGCATCCCTTTCAAGTGAATTTGCATATGAGTATTATGTCCCTTTAAATACACTTTTGAAACAGCTATAGCTTTTATTAAGAAGCATTTTTATTAATACATAGATATTACAAACATGCTTCTATTCAAAACTGCATCCATGTGGATTCCAATTTTGTCTGGAATGTCCCTTTAAATGTAAAATAAAGGTTTACTATTGAAATAAATGTTTTAACAGTTATTTAAAGGGATATGATCTATGATCATGTGCTGGGAAGGACTCAAATAAGTATTTGTATGTGTGTGTGTACTGTATGTGCATATGTATAAATGTGTTTGTGTTTGTACATATGTATGAATGCATATGTATGTATGTATGGCAGTGTTTTAAACATATATTTCCATAAAAAACATAGTTTAAAAGTTAGTGAAGAACTCCATTAAAGGCACATTTATATTACAAGTGGCAGCATCCCTTAACATACACTAAGAAAAGTAATGCCATTAGTTCTATACTATAGACAAACTCCACAATTTCACCTTCAGCTTATCTCATGAGTGATAGCTGACATACGTTTTTCAGTGCAACCTCATAGAAGTCTATTAAAGGGCCATGATACCCAAATGTTGAAACACTTGAAAGTGATGCAGCATAGCTGTAAAAAGCTGACTAGAAAATATCACCTGAACATCTCTATGTATAAAAGAAAGATATTTTACCTCAAAAATTCCTCAGTAGCCACATCCCATTGTAAAGGACTTCTAAGCAGCAAATCAGTATGTCTGTCCCGGGACAGCTAAGGGAGTGAGCTTACGTGCACACTCATCTTATTTCCCTCTTCAGTTTAAGGAGTTTACTATGAAATCTCATGAGAGTTCAGTGAAAACTCATGAGATCACAGTAAAAGAGTTCATGACCTCAGCACTGCTGATGCTGATTGGCTGCTGTTCATTTCTTCATTAATTTTTTCTTTACCTGTAGCTGGACAGTTACTGAAAGATAACTTTTTACACAGCACTTACTCTGGTGAGCTGAGGAAATTGTGAGATAAAATATCTTCCTTTTTTTACATAGAGATGCTCAGGTGATATTTTCCTGTCAGCTTTTTACAGTTATACTGCATCAGTTTCAAGTGATTTAGCATATGAGTATTATCTCCCTTTAAGTGAGGGAGTAAAGGGACATTAAACATTCTTAGATGGTAATATAAAATTATAAATCATATATAGAAAAATAACTCTGCAATATACTTTCATTATTGATTTGTCCCCTTTTACTGTAATTCCATTCTGAAATTGTGAGCTTTTCAGTTCTTGTTAGAAACGGAAGTACAGAACACTGTCATATTCTACACAGCCATTGGCTGCACACTCTAGTGACCTATTTATAACTATCACTAATTGGCCACAGCAGAGAAGGTAACCTAAGTTCCAACATGGCAGCTCCCATTCAGGGGTCAAGTCCTACAAAAAAAGTGTGGGAACTCACCAAGACTTCACCCCCCACAAAATTAATATTCTTTTATATATACAGTATATATATATATATATATATATATATATATATATATATATATATATATATATAAATTTACTTAAAGTATTTAGAGAGAAATATTGGAGAGGACACAGTAGTGTTCTTTCCAAAGAAAGACAGGGATTTCAGCACTCCATAGAATTATAAAATTAAGTCACTGACACATTCAAAAAATTTTTTTATTAAATTTATTAGGAGCAGGTGTTCAAAGCTTTCGCGCAACCAAACAACTTTCTGGGTCCCCTAAACTAAACCACACAAGATTAGATATTAGTAAAATGTAATATCTGTGCAAACAAGTAACAAAACAAAAAACAAAAAAACAAAAAACATGTACATTTCAATATAAAATATGTACATAGATAAAGCTGGCCAGCTCACTGTGAGTAAACACGATGCAAATAGAAACCTAAAAATTTGGCTAAGGAATTATTAAGCAACACCCCTACCAGCGGGTAGCCCTGTATAATTACAGGAATCTGCTACCATGGATAATATTGGGGATCCATGCAAAATAACTCAAAAATACACAAGTGAAGGTGGCTACACCTCACTCGGGGGTAACCCAAACAAACTTGGAAACTTGTTACCTTGAGAATAATTTGAGGAGCTATGCCAGTCACTTATATACTTAGCATTTAGGTTAAAACAATTAGTTACATGCTTAACATTTTACACTCTATGTTCAAGAAACAACACCCTGACCAGAGGGTAGCACCAATATTGCAAAAAGGTACCTGCTACCTTGGTACTACATGGGGATCAGTGACGTGCAGTCACAGGAGGCAGGTGAGGCAGCGCCTACCCTGGCCAATTTATGTAATTACAGGCAGCATTTATTTAAAATTAAAATAATAAAAAAAATATTATTTTTTTTTTCCATATTTTTTTTTTTATAAAATAAGGTGACCCCCCCCTATCCCCCCACCCCTCCACCAAAATCATGATTCTGTATGTAAATTTTATTAAAAACCAACTCACTGTTTGTTTATACATCAATACATTCATATTGCGCAAGACAAGGACAGCCGGCTGTCCTTGCATTGCGCAATATGAATGCATTGACTACTGTGGAAGTGTATGGGACGCTGAGAGACTGCCACCAGAGGAGAAAAGGTGCTAATGCAGTGCTCTCCAATGCGCCCCATACGCTTCCACAGGAGGCTAGCCTCCGTCCTGGCCGCCTCTCACGTCTCACTACTAGTCTGACTATCAGCCAATCAGATTCAGAATTCAGAACTCGTCTGAATCTGACTGGGGCTGGCTGTCTCTGAGTGCCGGGCGGGAA